>NW_028249875.1:0-271177 GCF_964263255.1 Lissotriton vulgaris | reverse complement strand
TAAGTTCCTTATACTCAAAATATGACCAAATGTTAACATTTCCAATGCTCCCCAGAGACATTCTGGTATCTTCATGTGCCAGTGTTTTAAATAAGGGTGGGCGTAGGTGGTGAAGTAGCGCTACGCGAAGCTACGCAAAGTGCACTTCGCACTACGCGAACTTCATGTAGCACTACGCGTGCTGCGTAGTAGCATGTTCCCACTATGCAACAGTGCGGACAAGCATCCGGCACTGTGCAATCATTGAAAACAGCATCTTGCACAGTGCGAGCTGTAGAGCTGTGGTTTTCTGCTGCTCGAGTAGATTTTTACTCGAGCAGCAGCTTTCTCAACGCAAACTGGCAGTTTCTCATCACGAGCGGTCGCAAGCATACGCAACCCCTTGCAATGAGAAACCTGACCTCCCCTTGTTGAGAATCTCACCGGGATGTAATTTTGCTTGCTTGTGGTTGCGAACATGACGTTGAGGACTGCGAACAAGCAAAAAATGACAGCTGCACTACACTACGCTGCACTACGCGTGTTCGCACTGTGCTACGTGCGGCTCGCATAGTGCAAAGTTGCGCAAACTTCACAAACAACGCGAGCGTAGCGTAGTGCTTCGCCCAGGGTTAGTTTTAAATATTGGCTGTCCTTTTACAGGAGTAAGTTGTAGTAGATCTCCAAAAACTATGACGTGTTTTCCTCCAAATAATACGTCATAGTCTGTTTTAAGAATTTGCTGCATTCTTAAACGCACAAAGGTAAGCATTAAGTTTGATACCATGCTTACCTCATCAATAATGAGAACTTTCATTTTCTTCAAGACTCTTGCAACTTCAAAACAAGCTTCTCCAGATAGGTTGTAGTATTCTAATTTGTTTTCATGCTCTACTGGTAGCATTAGTAAACGATGTAAAGTAATTCCTTTAATATTGTGTGCTGCCAACCCAGTTGGGGTACAAAAGGGGGTGGTGATGGACGGAGCATCTGAATCAATCAAACACTCACACCGAGTCAAAAGATCTTGGTTTAATCGATTACAGTTCTTTAGCCCACTCTGCAACCCCAGATCAGACATAGCTATATGCAAATCAGTCTGACCCTGTGCTCATGGGAACAGTCCAGCCCGAACTGCCAAGCCATGTCTTCCCTGGACCAGACACAAGCTTCCGAGGACCAGTTTCTGGCATTCCAGCCGTCTTCAGCCCGGCCTGCTTGAATCCAGTGGCAAAGTGAGCAAGGGATTCACGTCTGAGCATACCCTGCCTCACTTATGGTGGCCAAAAGCGGTACAAAAGGGGATGGTGATGGACGGAGCATTTGAATTAATCAAACACTCACACCCAGTCAAAAGATCTGGGTTTAATCCATCACTGTTCTGCAGCCCGCTCTGCCATCCCAGTTCAGACATGGCTATATGCAAATCAGTCTGACCCTGTGCCTCATGGGAACAGTCCAGCCCGAACTGCCAAGCCATGTCTTCCCTGGACCAGAAACAAGCTTCCGAGGACCGGTTTCTGGCATTCCAGCGTCTTCAGCGGCTTGAATCCAGTGGGAAAGTGAGCAAGGGACTCACGTCTGAGCATACCCTGCCACACTTATGGCGGCCAAAAGCGGTACAAAAGGGGGTGGTGATGGACAGAGCATCTGAATCAATCAAACACTCACACCCAGTCAAAAGATCTAGGTTTAATCCATCACCGTTCTTTAGCCCACTCGTCCATCACCACCCCCTTTTGTACCACTTTTGGCCGCCATAAAAGTGGCAGGGTATGCTCAGACGTGAGTCCCTTGCTCACTTTGCCACTGGATTCAAGCAAGCCGGGCTGAAGACGGCTGGAATGCCAGAAACTGGTCCTTGGAAGCTTGTTTCCGGTCCAGGGAAGACATGGCTTGGCAGTTCGGGCTGGACTGTTCCCATGAGGCACAGGGTCAGACTGATTTGCATATAGCCATGTCTGAACTGGGGTGGCAGAGTGGGCTAAAGAACGGTGATGGATTAAACTCAGATCTTTTGACTGGGTGTGAGTGTTTGATTGATTCAGATGCTCCTTCCATCACCACCCCTTTTTGTACCACCAACCCAGTTGGAGCAGTGACAACACAAGACAAATGTGACTCAGTTGTTTTCTGGAGATAAGTTGTAATTACTTTAACCCTTTGGCTGCTGGGGTAATTTTTCTGCTGTGCTGGGGGGGCACGCACAGCGCTCCGGTGCTCATGACGAGCTCAGCTTGTCATGAGCTACAGGGCTCCTGTGCTCATGATGAGCTCAGCTCGTCACGGCCACACCCGTTCCAATTGAACGTTCAGCACAGCAGGGGAATTATCCCAGCGTGCGAGCGTTCTAATGGCCATGACAAGCTCAGCTCGTCATGAGCACCGAAGCACTGTAGCTCATGACGAGCTGAGCTCGTCATGAGCATGCAAGGGGTTAGTTAAAAAACGTTTTCCTGTTCCAGCTTGTCCACTCACGTACATTCGGATAGGTTAAAATGACGAGTATTAGCACTCTTTCTTTTCATGAAGTAATCCATGGTCAATCTGCTCTCTCACTTGGTCATATATTTGTTTTTGCTCAACATTTAGTTGTTCTTCCAAGTTTCCTAAGTTTGTTACATCTTCTTGAGCTTGATACATTGCTGTTTCCACCTCATCCATGGCAGTTGCTGCTTCATTTCTAACAACTAGTTCTCCTAGTGGATCCTGAGTCAATGGAGCAGAAGTTTGACTGTCTTGAGAACTGTCTCTAGCACTCTCAGCTGCATTTGTAGCTTCTTGTTCAATTTCATTGTTCAACATTTTCACATAATTAGCAAAAACAGGATATTCTATAGTATCTTTAGTTGCATTGAAAGAATCTTCATAGCTCTTGAAATCTCCAAGTAATTCTAATTCTGATCGCCATGGCTTGAAAAGTTGCAAAAGAGCTAAATAGTAAAATTCCCTTTTGACAGTTGTTTCACAACTCAGCTTACGGTGAATAATCAAATGTCCTTTTCTTTGCTTCACCAGATGTCCTTCAGAACCAATCACAGCACATATGCCATTATTGATGTTTTCTGTAATACTCCGTTTAAAAATATAGTTTTGCAGCACTTCATGGAGTCAAATGTTCTCAAGATAATGACTTCTATTTGGATAATATCTATCCAACATGTTTGTTTTCACAATATCTGTACTTACTGGCTCCCTTTCAGCTAAATAATAAATTTCTTGTACAGATTTAAGTACTCTGTTTCGTGTTGCAGCAAGACCTAGACTCACCCCAATGATTCTTCTAGATTTGGAGTATAGACTTGCAGATGATAAGCGATCCGAGCATTCATACGCTCCAATTTCTCGATGAGACAACATCTTTAAACTATAACTGTATGATTTCGTACTTAGACTCTTCTCGTGGGAAATCTCTTCCCACATTTCCTTCAATTCCATCTTTTCCAATTTTGTTATGTATGATGTTACATATCGAGCAACAGCAATGGAATTGTCTGCAACATATTGAATATCCTTGTTAGCATTCCACATGGACAAAATTTCTGGGTTGTGGTCATTTATGTATTTTAACTCTTCATTTCTTGTTATGTTGTAGGTATTTTTAGGAGACTTTTTTGTGATAGTATGTCGTAAAGTTGACATAAAACTGTTCACTCTTCCTTTTGATTTTACTGGACTTGGAAATCCAAAACGGCATTTGGTGTAGTATTTGTCCTTAGATTTGTACTTTCAACAACAGTATTTCCCACAACGATGGCTTTGAAAAATTAAGACTTGTTGTCTTAAGTCCTTATGCTATGTGTTTTGGGGTATATCACATGTAGCATATTCTTCAATAAAAGACAACACCGTATCATCTGAGTCTGTTCCAAATTTGGGAGCATCTTTGATCCATATTAGCATGTGTATGTGAGGAGCACCTCTTGCTTGGTACTCCTTTTCCAAAAGAAGTCCACAACCTCTCCAAGAGGAGGATTTTTTTATTGGTGATAAAAGACATCACAGCTTCAAATCTATGATTGAAATACCTGCATACATTAACTGGATCCAAAGAGCACAATTCTCCAGGTGTCTTGCATTCAATATTTATTATATTTGGATTTGCCTCTCGAAGAAATTGAAGTAAATCATGCCAAGCATATTCAGCACAGCTTAGACTAAGGAACCATGTAGGAGTTCCTAAGTTCCTTAGCATACATTTAAGTTCTCTATGATGACGGTACCAGTCCTCATTAGTACCACGCTGACATGCCATGAGAATAATTAGCTGAGATTCCAAAACATTATCTTTCTGGTGTACTTTATCCATAAATTTCTTTGCCGAAACATTTTGCAGATGTATACCTGTTTTCAATATATGGTTTACTCCATAAGAAATTCCAGACAAATCACTCTCAAACAAAAGATGAAACAAATACGGAATACATTTTCGAAATCTTCTGCACACAATCTTAATGTCCGGTATTCAGATGCAGGTATCTGCACAGGTCAGTCATCATATCACCCTCCTTTTCCTGTGGGAAATAACTGAGGAAAACAACAAGCTTTCAAGCTTTTTTCCCACACACTAATGGGACTTCCCTTTGCTTTTTTCATTTGGAATTACTCTATAGTATTCCCCATCACTTTTTTAGAGTGAAGTGGATGAACACTCTCATGTTCGTAGATTTCTTCAATTCTAGACACATCCGCTTTTTCAGTTTGTCCAGATGGCAAGTCACTATCTTCTTCTACAGTTATTTCTTCTTCACTCAGAAACACATTTTTATAATATTGATTATTTTTTATCAGATACAACATTGCCTTTTTCACTTTCCTAACATCCACTAATTCCTGCCAGATGTTCTTACTCTTAGTAGGAACGCTATTAACAAGAATAACTAAAGGCTCATCTTCTAAATTTTCTACACTAACTGTTTCAATATTTTTCTATAAATCTAGTGGCAAATACACAACTATTCCCTTTAATCCTCTCTGTCAATCTGAAGGAGGCAATTTTCCTGTCTTAGGCTCTATACGAACAATAGCCTGAAAAGGATGCACACATTGAATAAGAATAGACTCATAAGTATTTAAATCAATCAGTTCAGAGGAATATTTACCAACTCAAAATTATTATGCAAAGCTCTAGCAGGCATTTTATTCTCATCTTATTTGTTATAACAATATTTACAAATACACTGATCTGAACCCAAATCAAAACTATTCTCTACCAACAAATAAGTTACAAATTCCATTCACTCCTTATTATTTTCCTTTTCACATTTTAAATACAGATCAACAGTTCTAATCTGATTTTTATAATAAGTACGTCAACAACAAATACAAGCATAATTTGGGGTTTCACCTGAAATCACCTTGAATTTTGTAATTTCTTGCTCAAATTTTTCTGAACTACAATTTTGTACATTCTCTTCTACATTTCCTTCTACTAACGTAGCAATTTCTGCACTGTCTTCTTCAGGACCAAAGTAAAGAACCTGAATTTCATCACAAACGTTCTTCACATCTGATACAGATCCATGCAAAAGAGCACTGTTCAACTTAACATTAGAGCTGGACTTTTTGCATAATACAACCTTCTGACTAATTTCCTCATTTCAATATGATGTACTGCCAATATCCTGAAATGGTGAAAAACACTTCTACATACTTTTATAGAAAGATAAGCCAAAGAATAACATAGCAAACCAGTATTTTCTCTCACTCTGCAAGGGTCTAATCCTTTCAACATCTTAATCTTTTGTTTAACACTTTTCTTAGTATAATTACGTAAGAAATTGCATAAACAATCAATAGATTCCTGCTGTACACTACAAATACTACTGCAATTCCAAGAGTACACTGGAGCTTTAGGCCTTCACCCTAATTCTTCATCAGTTAACATCTCTTCTACATTTCTAGGAACAATTTTCTCTTTCTCAATAGGACAACCATTTTTAACCTCATAAGCACGACATGTAGTGTCAACTGCATGCAACAAATCATTACTCTGAAAACAAACTCTCCTCTTTAAATAAAAAGGCTCAGAACTTGAACTAGGTTTCCATTCACCCTAAAAAACTTCAGAAAAATTACTTCTATTAATTACTCTTCTCTACTTACTTTTTCCCTTCGTTAAATGGATTAGCTTATCTAGTGATCGAATTTTATTGATTACTCAAACAAACAGTTTCTCTTTTAATTCAAAAGCTTTCTCAACTACATTTTCAAAACATTTTCGCTTCTTGTAAAATGCCTTTTTCTTTTTACAATTCTTGACTAACTTAGTCAAGTTTGATAAAACTCTGTTATAGAACATCTTATTTCTTATTTCCTTATATTGGTTTTTCCTCCTTTTACTATATAATTTTTTTTTTGAGAACAAGTTTTTCCATGGTATCTTTTCTCTTAGTTGCAGAAACAGTGATACTATTATTTACTTTGCGCACACTACTGTTAGTGGTTAATAGTCTTCACAGAAAAGTCTTAGTTTTCTTAACAGGACTTTTTTTTGTTAACACATTGTTCTTCAGCTAAATTTTGTAGATGACTTCTCTTTAAATAAACTGCTTTCTTTCGTTCTTTCTTCTTTTCTATTTTTGTTGGCATGATGCTTTTTTTTCAGTGATGATCAAAACAATCTATTATAAAAAATATATATCACTTTAGAAAAATAAATATATGAAATACACTATTAAATTACTTATAACAAGAGAGGGGAGATTATGACAACAAATGTGGGAGTATAAAAATAGAAGTAGTTACAACAAGAGAAGAGGACTATGATACAATAGAAAATATAAATTGAAAATAGAATATAAACAGACACTGCAGTATAAGGTGATAAATAGAGTATGAAAAGACTCAAAAGTGTGAAGAGATAAGGAGGAGTATGAGGAGAAAGATGGCAGTATGAAGAAAGAAGAGAGAGCATAAGAAAAAAAGAGATACAGTATAAAAAGAGTACCAAAAGAGAACACAGATAATGTGAGGAAAACTGCTGCATAAGAAGAAAAAAGGGTATAAGAACAGAAAATACACTGTGAGGAGAAAGGAAGGAGCATAAACATATGGTAGATTATAGAGAGTGATAAGAGTATGACAAAAGAGGGAAGACTATGAGAACACAAACAAATATAAAGAGAAAGGTCAGTATGAAAAGATGGGTAGTATGAGGAAAGTCCTACAGGTTATACACAGGGAGTCAAGGAAGAGTAAGAGAAGAGAACAGGCAATATGAACAGAAAAATGAAGTATAAAGAAAGACAAGACAAAATGAAAATAGAAAAACATTTTTTTCCAATTTGCTGCATTATTATTTTGCCAACATTAAATCCAAAAATGAGACACAATAGAACAAGAAAGAGGCCCAAGGGGCTTGTAAATATGCCCATGAGTGTCTGCAGTAGTCTATGTATGCTGACTGGAGAAATATTA
Organism: Lissotriton vulgaris; assembly: GCF_964263255.1. NCBI lineage: Eukaryota > Metazoa > Chordata > Amphibia > Caudata > Salamandridae > Lissotriton > Lissotriton vulgaris. Next base: position 263,779 of record NW_028249875.1, on the reverse strand, counting down.
AGAGAGATGTGATGAGAGAGGGAGGATTAAGAGTTCAGAGGAGAGACTATAAAAAGAAGAGGGACTATCAGGAGACAGAAGGAGACAATAAGGAAAGAGGGGGACTAAAAGGATAGGAGGGAGTATGAGAAAAAGTGGCACTCTGAAGAAAGACAAATTAAAATTAGAAAATGAAGGAAAATATCAGAAGAGAAGGGACACTCTAAGCAGAGAGAGGTTGACTGTGAGAGAGACAGCGGAGATTATAGAAAAAGGTGCAAGTGTAATTCTTTAATTTACATAGATGCTCGGTGTGATTCTAGACAAAACTTTTCAACCATATATTTCACCAAAACACATTTACCACACTAAAACATTTTAGTGACTAAACACATTCCATGTATATGGCCACTACATTTCAGTAAAAAAGTCCTGACTCATTTTGCAAATACATTTCCAATTTGCACCATTATTTTTTTGCCAACATTACATCCAAAAATGAGACACAATAGAACAAGAAGGAGGCCCAAGAGGCTTGCAAATCTGCCCAAGACTGTATGCAGCAGTCTTTGTATACTGACCAGAGAATTATTAATAGAGAGATATGATGAGAGAGGGAGGAATAAGAGGTCAGAGGAGAGACTATAAAAAGAAGGGAAACTATTAGGAGACAGAAGCAAACAATAGGTACAGAGGGGGACTAAAAGGACAGGAGGGAGTATAAGAAGACGTGGCACTGTGAAGAAAGACTAATTAAAATAAGGAAATAAAACAAAATATCAGAAGACAGGGGATACTATAAGCAGAGAGATGTAGACCGTGAGAGAGACAGTGGAGATTATAGAAAAAGATGCAAGGATAATTCTTTAATTTACACAGACGCTCAGTGTGATTCTAGACAAAAAAATGTAAACCGTACATTTCCCTTAAACACATTTACCACACTAAAAAATGTTAGTGACTAAACACATTCTATGTATATGACCACTATATTTCAGTGGACAATCCTGACTCATTTTGCAAATACATTTCCAATTTGCACCATTATTTTGTTGCCAACATTACATCCGAAAATGAGACACAATAGAACAAGAAAGAGGCCCAAGGGGCTTGTAAATCTGCCCAAGAGTGTATGCAGCAGTCTATGTATACTGACTGGAGAATTATTAAGAGAGAGATATTATGAGAAAAGGAAGATTAAGAGGTCAGAGGAGAGACTATAAAAAGAAGGGGGAATATTAGGAGACGGAAGGAGACAATAAGGGCAGAGGGGGACTATACGGACAGGAGGAAGTATGAGAAAAAGTGGCACTGTGAAGAAAGACTAATTAAAATAAGGAAATAAAAGAAAATATAAGAAGAGAGAGGACACTATAAGCAGAGAGAGGTAGACTGTGAGAGAGACAGTGGAGATTATAGAAAAAGGTACAAGTGTAATTCTTTAATTTACACAGACACTCAGTGTGATTCTAGACAAAAAATGTAAACCATACATTTAACCAAAACACATTTACCACACTAAAACATTTTAGTGACTAAACACGTTCCACGTATATGGGCACTACATTTCAGTGGACAATCCTGATTCATTTTGCAAATACATTTCCAATTTGCACCATTTAACCTGATTGGCTTGTTAGTGAGTTTCGCGCACGGATTGGTTGGTGTTGCGGAAATACAACTTCCTTGCTACGATCTTTTTCGAAGTTGAGGAAGTTGTTTAAAAACATGGATTATTATTTCCAGAGAGAGAAAAAGAAACTTACATTTTTTCAAAAGTTGAAAAATAAATTTAAAACTGACAAGAAAATTGCAACGTGAGGCGCAAAATCAATTCATAAGTACAAAACGCCTGCAGCTGATATGTTAGGTTAATATGGTTACCATACTTGTCTCCGGATTGAGAATTGGATGAAATATACTGAGAATGATGGTGTTTTAGCAAGGCCAGAAGACGGATCATTTAACATAGCGGTTTTGAGAAATTTAAGAGAAAGAATGGTAAATCTTGTACAGAAACCCAGACCAACACAATTTGAAGCTTTAGTTGAATGGGAAGATGAGATGCGTGAATTAGATTGAGAAAATAGAGACATTCCAAAAAGAATAGCCAGAGAAAGACACCATGATAGAATGCATCGATGGAGAAGTGCAGATATGTGTGATGGCTTGTATCCAGTGAGACTAATTAATGAGACATCGGGAAAAAAGCGTTCCCAAAAGAAAAATAGAGTGATTCAGAAGATGTGGTTTTAGAAGACATTTATACTAAAAAACTGACACCTTTCCAACCAGTTTGTACATGGACTACTCCTCCAAGTGCCCCACCTAGAGAAATTATTGATGAAACTTCCCCTGAAACGATTTTGACTAATAATAAAACTCCAGAAAGAGCAGAAACTGGACTTAATTCAAATATATCACCAGTAAATAGTAATTTTACAGAAACTCCAGATCCTATGAATGTAACCCCTATAAATGTAACTCCAAGAAATGAAACCCCAAGAAGTGAAACCATAAGTAACAGATTCAGAGCAGATAATTGTAAAGAATTACCAATACCAGATACTTCAGAATATATTCGTTCAGCAAGTGAATTAATACAGCAGTTAACTAAAAGCATGGACGCAGTAACAGTGCCTGTAACGATTGCACCTGTTATTCCAGTATTTGATCAAAAAGAAATTAAACATTCAGCTTTATCTGTTCCTTTAAATACGGAAATACAAAAAGTTACTGAAGATTTTTATTCAGATTTAACTGAATTACATCGAGAAAGAATGATGATGCCTGACTTAAAACTTAATCAATGCTTAACATGTAAAACCCCAATTGGTGCAGACTCTGATTCAGAATCGCCAGAGAAAAGTATTAATAAGATAAATTTAACCCCAGATGGTAAATTACTTGATGTCGGAAAACTGAAAGCAGATTTAGAAGAATTAATTATTGGAACAATTGGAACTGACACTTTAAAGGCATATCAGGATGATGAATTATTATTTATTTGCAAAAGCATCACATGGAAAATGAAAAACAGATATGATCACTTGGAAGAAATAGCTGCTGAGTTTGAAGTTGATTTGAGTAAACAGAAATATTTACAGAAAAGCTACAGGGTGGATTTTTCTGATAAAGACATTGAAAACATGAATAATTGAGGAAGAATTACACATATAAAAGATTTTATTGCAATCTTGAGAAAATGGGGTGAATTAAGTAAATGTAGAGCAAAATGGACAAAGAAAGGAGATGAAGATAGAACAAGTTTAAATTTTCTCGTAAAAGAAAAAGATAAAGTGGTAAATTAATTTCAAATGAGAGAAATAGCAGGTAGTGGATTTGTGCATGTCCCATGGACAAGACAGGACATTTTACTGTTCACAAATGATTTTCCTCGCTTGAGAGAAAAACCTGTAGAATGGTACCGGCAGGTAGAAAGGTTTGTGAAGGTTTCAAAAGTTTTGTGGGTTGATCTTGATGGATTATATGACATAATTGTCCCATCAGATATTTGGACAGAATGTAAAATTTCTATAGATTGGCCTAGAGAAGAACCTATTCAAGACAAGGTAACAGGTGCTCCTTCACCAGATGTAAAGAAGATGTAGGACAAAGAAATTGTATTTTTGAAAAACAAGATTCCCCCAAAAGAAATAGATTGGGTTAAAATAGAAAAAACAACTCAAGAACCGAAAGAATCAGTGCATTCATTCGATGAAAGATTACTGCTGGTATTTAAACAATACAGTGGTTATGAGCATCTGAGTGAGAAAGGTATGAGCCATTTTATATACAGTTTGTATATGGCTTGAGACCTGAAATTAGTGAAATGATAAGAACTGGAATAGTTGGGTGGCAATCACAAACAGTTGATGATATTTTGAGAAAGCAAAATACTGTAGTGATGAGATAGATGCTAAACAAGAAACTAAAAGAAAAATCAATGTGGGCACAGGTGAAAGTGGCTGAGCAACAAATAGCAACTTTGGAAAATAAAACTGTTGATCAGAATCAAGGTAAATTTAAAGGTAATTATAATAAGCCAAAGTTAATGGGAAATATAGAGGAGTTAAAACAGAAACTCCCATGTTTTAATTGCGGGGAAATTGGACACTGGAAGCTCGAATGTAAGAATCCGCCCAGAAGTTTTGCTAAAAATCAATCATTAAATCCACAGATGCACAATGAGATAAATCAGCAGCAACAGCTACAGCCACAGGTAGTGATTCAGCAAAGTCAGTTGCCACAACAATTACCACAACCGCCACTTCCAAACTGTGTAAATTTGCAGAGATACAGTACAGAATCAGGATTCAGCGGAGGTGAACAGGTAAACAGAGCACCGAGAGTGAATGTGTCAAATCTATCACAACACTTCTTGTTGAAAGAAGATGGAGGGTGTGATTTTGATGATTACTTCGGACGGTGCCTTAGAGAGGAGGAAGAGTGTGTGCTTGGAGCCACTCTTGAGGTAGATCAGTCTGGTCCATTTGTGAATGGTAAAGTGAATGATGTGGAAATTACTTTTCTAGTGCATACAGGTGCTACCCATTCTACTGTTAGATCAGAGGAAATAGAAAACCTACCTCTCTCTGGGGAGAAGATCCAAGTAGTTGGTGTAGCTAATCAACAGATTAAAACAGATGTAACTCAACCTGTCAAAGTTGAAATAGGTAAATTTAAAGATATGCATAGATTTATAGTTTGTGACAGCAGTCCTGTAAATCTGTTAGGTAGGGATATACTCTGCAAGATGATTTGCGCAATATATTGCTCACCGGATGGTATTGAGCTGCAAACTCCAGAAGAAGATGGTCTTCACAAATTAACAATGTCAATGGTTGAGGCAGAAGAAAGCAGATTATATCCTGTCTTCGCTAAAAACAATTTACCTGAAGAATTAAAAGAGACAGTGAATCTTAAAATTTGGGATTTCACAGGAGATGAAATGGGTTTAATGAAAAATGTAGACCCAGTGCAAACCACGACGCGTTGTTTAAGATCCTCCATGTCTTGTGTAACACCCCCAAGCTTTTCACATACTTCACTCATGAAAGCCTGAAGTTTTGTGTTGTCGGGCCGCTCCGGCCGGTGTACGGTGGATGATGCAAGGTGACTGTAAGGGGGGTCATGAAATGGCATGTCCATTGACTACATCTACAGGGTGTATAGGCCTGCACCTCCCCCGCTGAGTACGTGCACCGCCATGGAGGCGCCAGTGATAGTACATTGTTGCAACTGAAGCATCCGTGCCTGAGGCTTGCACGTGCGGTCGCCGATGTCTGCCCGTGACGGTCCATGCACATGCAGCCAATGGGGAGAGGGACGCTGGCCGCATATGGCCAATCGCAAGTAGCGGAAGCTGTGCACCGCAACTATAGGGCCAGTCATTGGCCCATTTCACGATCACGCTTCCAGGGCTGACCAATTGCTGGCGACGTATGCCACTGACACGTGCTGAGGGCCCTATATATGTGTGTTGGCCAAAACGACGCTTCCTACCCTGGGGACCAGTGCTGCCTGTGACCATCACCTCGACCTGCTGCTGCTGCTGAGCTGACCACCGACTGCTGCCTGTGACCATCACCTCGACCTGCTGCTGCTGCTGAGCTGACCACCGACTGCTGCCTGTGACCATCACCTCGACCTGCTGCTGCTGCTGAGCTGACCACCGACTGCTGCCTGTGACCATCACCTCGACCTGCTGCTGCTGCTGAGCTGACCACCGACTGCTGCCTGTGACCATCACCTCGACCTGCTGCTGCTGCTGAGCTGACCACCGACTGCTGCTCTAGTGCCATACTCCGTGATCTTGCCATGTCGAGAGGCAAAGAGATCCGGTCTCGACCCTTCACCGCCGCGGAGCTTGATGTCCTCGTGGACGGTGTACTCCGCAACTATGGACGCCTCTACGGCGCACCAGGACGGGTGGTAAGTGCAGTGTGGGACATGTTGGTGTGCATGAGGGGGCAAAATGATCTTGCCAATTTCTATCTTAGCTGTGTAGTGTGGGCTACACATATGTTCCCGATTGTGCATGGCTGCTGACAGTTACGTCTTGCCCCTATGTGTGTAACAGGCCACCTGTCCACTGACTTTAACCCTTTTGTCTTTCATCATGGTAGGTCAAGCTGCACCTTCGCAAGGACCTGTGGAGGAGCATAGCACGGGAAGTACGGGCATTGGGGGTGTGCAACAGACGACATACACACTGCCACAAACGCTGGGACGACATTTCCAGGCTGAGCAAGAATGTAGCTGAAGTAACACTGGGCCTGATTCCAAGGACGCCCCGTCTGGCCCGACGCTCCATGACCCCTCTCATGCACCGTATCATTGCAGTGACGCATCCTGAACTGGCCGAACGTCTGAGTGCCGATCAACAGCAAACTAGCGGTGAGCATACTGTCTGTGTAGGAAACTTGTGAGTGCTATGCATGTATTGGTGCTCAGACACACTATTGAGTTCCGTGTTGCGTACGTATGCCTGTGCTGCCATTTTGGTCCCATTGGGTGGTACTCATTTGACAGCCAGGTCCGCCATGTTGACACGCCACTTGCTTAGTACTTGAGTGTTAAAGCACATCCCCTAGTGGTCCATGGCCCCATGGCAGGAAATGTGAGGATGACTGGTAGGGGTGGGCCATGTGCAGGATGTGGGCTCCTAAACCTTTGTCTGCTATGTAATTTGGCTATCCTGTTCCTTCTGTACGTCAGTCTGCCCATGACTCACACATCTTTTCTGTGCATTTCAGCTTTGACAGAGGACACTCTGCCACAGACGGTGGAGAGTAGCCGAGGAAATGAGTCCGGCTCAGACTTCGCACACACGCAGACTGACACGGAGGAGGCCAGCGCCGGAGAGGGGGACAGGACCGTCCCTGAGGACTCGCATGTGGAGACACCATCGTCCTCCTCGTCGGACACTCTTGGTGAGCCTGCACTGTTGTCACAGACTGGGAGTGGGCACTCATCACCTTCTGTCGGAAGACAGCACACAGGGCCCACACTTCCACCAACTGCACCATGTACTGTTCGTGGCCGGAGGAGTAGGGGGAGCAGAGTGGCGTTCGGTGCAGGCACCGCTGCCTCTGCCACGGTGAGCCAAAATGCACTGTGTGCTGAGGCAGTTGATCTGCTGCGACAGCTGTGTGTGGGGCAGACCAATATGACGAATGCTTTCCAGGACCATGATAGGAAGTTGGGGCAGGTGGTGGCATTCATGGAAGGGATGCATGGCGATCTTTCAGGTCTACACAGGACAGTGCAGTCATTGGCAAGCAGTGTGTCGTCTGCAATAGTTCAGTCGAATGAACAGGGTGCTACTTCTGTTTCCCCATGTACACCGCTGGATGTCTCAGGGGGTAGTGATTATTGTGAGCAAGACTCAAATAAAGGTTATTGCACTAGAAGCAGCGTCAGACAGCACGTCAGGGCACGCAGGGCACAGACCACATCCCCTAGATCACCTACATCTGTTCACGTAGACGACGTCAGATGCACTGGAGTACACACACAGGATCCACAAGTGTTGTTGGAGGACATGCCTTCAGGAGCTACACAGGCATTCAACACAAAAGGTACTCCCAAGGCATGGGATACTCACATGTCCATGGACTGTTCCTTGGACAAGGCCAGTCAGAAGACTAAGGCACCTACTAAGAGCAGGGAGACTCCCAAGAGCAGGCCCACAGTAGAGGTAAGGGACACTCCCAAGGACAGTGAGAAGACTAAGGCACCTACTAAGAGCAGGGAGACTCCCAAGAGCAGGCCCACAGCAGAGGTAAGGGACACTCCCAAGGACAGTGAGAAGACTAAGGCACCTACTAAGAGCAGGGAGACTCCCAAGAGCAGGCCCACAGCAGAGGTAAGGGACACTCCCAAGGACAGTGAGAAGACTAAGGCACCTACTAAGAGCAGGGAGACTCCCAAGAACAGGCCCACAGCAGAGGTAAGGGACACTCCCAAGGACAGTGAGAAGACTAAGGCACCTACTAAGAGCAGGGAGACTCCCAAGAGCAGGCCCACTGCAGAGGTAAGGGACACTCCCAAGGACAGTGAGAAGACTAAGGCACCTACTAAGAGCAGGGAGACTCCCAAGAGCAGGCCCACAGCGGTCGATAGGAACACTCCCAAGGACAGTGAGAAGACTAAGGCACCTACTAAGAGCAGGGAGACTCCCAAGAGCAGGCCCGCAGCGGTCGATAGGGACACTCCCAAGGACAGTGAGAAGACTAAGGCACCTACTAAGAGCAGGGAGACTCCCAAGAGCAGGCCCACAGCAGAGGTAAGGGACACTCCCAAGGGCATGGACACACACAGAGAGCAGGTGTCTACTGGAGACAGGTGCACCACAGACGACAAGTCTGCTGGCAGGAACAGGGCGGCGAGCAGGGCACAGGCTACATCCAGAGACAACACTCCACCTAAGGATAAGGCACATCCTACGGACAAGGCATCTAGCATGGACAATGGCGCAATCAAGGACAGGCATACTTCACCCCTGGCTGCACTGAGGCTGATGTTTACTACTGAACGCCAAACTAATGTCTCCGCGGCGGAGTCCCCCCATACCTCCACTCCCATCCAGGCCAGTCAGAAGCAGAGGTGGGTGTCCCCTGTTGTTGCATCCCCCATTACACATCATTCCGAGTCCAGGCGGCAGGCACAGAGCAAACGACAAGCAGGCTCCAGCACGTCCCCAGAAACCAGATCCCCGGCAGCAGTTGCTCCACCTATGCTGGGTGGTGATTCTTTGGAGTCCCCGCCACTTGGCAGTCCAGTCCTGTCCAGGGTGCACTCACACCTCCATAAGAAACGCAGACACACACCATTGACACCTGCCAACCCCGATTTGGCTCTAGGTGACCTATCACCAGCTCCCAGGCCCACCCTGCCTCCTGGCCCATACAGCCCTGTGGCTCATCATTTCAGTTGTCCCAGTGGCGCTGGTGCAGTTGACTCTCATGTATCAGATGGTGGCACAGTGTCAGTTGTGCCCTCTCCTGTTGCACGTCCTGGCAGTGTATCTGGGTCTATGGCTCACGTGTCTGTTAGGAGATCTGTGGCTGTGTTGCACACTCCTGTTTCTGGTGCTGGCAGTCTGTCTGGGTCAGTGGCTCACGTGTCAGTGACTACATCTGTGGCTGTGTCTCACACTCCTGTTGCTGGTGCTGCCAGTGTGTCTGGGTCCGTGGCCCATGTGTGTGTGACTCGGGCTGTGACTGTGTCTCACACTCCTGTTGCTGGTGCTGCCAGTGTGTCCGAGGCAGGTAGTTCACGCAGTCCCCCTGATTCTGTGATGTGAGGTGCTGTACACTTCACTGAAATGTTACTTCACATGGTGTGTCCATTGGGAACTGCGTGGCACTCTTGTGGTTCCTGTGACGGGTTGGTAGGGACACGTAGTTGTGCAGCCTCTGATGTACCTGCTGTGTACTGCACTATGCCCTGTTGATGCTCTGATACTGCATACTGCCCTCTCGTTACCTGCTATGATGTACCTGCTGTGTACTGCACTATGCCCTGTTGATGCTCTGATACTGCATACTGCCCTCTCGTTACCTGCTATGATGTACCTGCTCTGTACTGCACTATGCCCTGTTGATGCTCTGATACTGCATACTGCCCCTCTCACGTGCTGCCTCTGATGGACCTGCTCTGTTCTTTGCAATGCCCTGTTGATGCTCTGATACTGCATACTGCCCCTCTCACGTGCTGCCTCTGAGGGACCTGCTCTGTTCTTTGCAATGCCCTGTTGATGCTCTGATACTGCATACTGCCCTCTCGTTACCTGCCTCTGATGTACCTGCTGTGTACTGCACTATGCCCTGTTGATGCTCTGATACTGCATACTGCCCTCTCGTTACCTGCCTCTGATGTACCTGCTCTGTACTGCACAATGCCCTGTTGATGCTCTGATACTGCATACTGCCCCTCTCACGTGCTGCCTCTGATGGACCTGCTCTGTGCAATGGACTGTTGATTCTCTGTGCCCCTCTCATGTGCTGCCTCTGACTGACCTGTTCTGTGCAATGGACTGTTCATGCACTTGGCCCCTCTCACGTGCTGCCTCTGATGGACCTGCTCTGTGCAATGGACTGTTGATTCTCTGTGCCCCTCTCATGTGCTGCCTCTGATGGACCTGTTCTGTGCAATGGACTGTTCATGCACTTGGCCCCTCTCACGTGCTGCCTCTGATGGACCTGCTCTGTTCTTTGCAATGGACTGTTGATGCTCTGATACTGCATACTGCCCTCTCGTTACCTGCCTCTGATGTACCTGCTCTGTACTGCACAATGCCCTGTTGATGCTCTGATACTGCATACTGCCCCTCTCACGTGCTGCCTCTGATGGACCTGCTCTGTGCAATGGACTGTTGATTCTCTGTGCCCCTCTCATGTGCTGCCTCTGATGGACCTGTTCTGTGCAATGGACTGTTCATGCACTTGGCCCCTCTCACGTGCTGCCTCTGATGGACCTGCTCTGTTCTTTGCAATGGACTGTTGATGCTCTGATACTGCATACTGCCCTCTCGTTACCTGCCTCTATTGTACCTGCTCTGTTATGCACAATGCCCTGTTGATGCTCTGATACTGCATACTGCCCCTCTCACGTGCTGCCTCTGATGGACCTGCTCTGTGCAATGGACTGTTGATTCTCTGTGCCCCTCTCATGTGCTGCCTCTGATGGACCTGTTCTGTGCAATGGACTGTTCATGCACTTGGCCCCTCTCACGTGCTGCCTCTGATGGACCTGCTCTGTGCAATGGACTGTTGATTCTCTGTGCCCCTCTCATGTGCTGCCTCTGATGGACCTGTTCTGTGCAATGGACTGTTCATGCACTTGGCCCCTCTCACGTGCTGCCTCTGATGGACCTGCTCTGTTCTTTGCAATGGACTGTTGATGCTCTGATACTGCATACTGCCCTCTCGTTACCTGCCTCTGATGTACCTGCTCTGTACTGCACAATGCCCTGTTGATGCTCTGATACTGCATACTGCCCCTCTCACGTGCTGCCTCTGATGGACCTGCTCTGTGCAATGGACTGTTGATTCTCTGTGCCCCTCTCATGTGCTGCCTCTGATGGACCTGTTCTGTGCAATGGACTGTTCATGCACTTGGCCCCTCTCACGTGCTGCCTCTGATGGACCTGCTCTGTTCTTTGCAATGGACTGTTGATGCTCTGATACTGCATACTGCCCTCTTGTTACCTGCCTCTATTGTACCTGCTCTGTTATGCACAATGCCCTGTTGATGCTCTGATACTGCATACTGCCCTCTCGTTACCTGCTATGATGTGCCTGCTCTGGTGCCCACTTTGCCCATGCTCACGCATACACTGTGATTAAACCCCTATTTTGTGAAATAAAGGTGGTCTATCAAATCTCGTGGTTTTTCGTTGTCATTCCTGCTTGCGTACTACAAATGTGTATTCGTATTTGCTTCTCATCAGTGGTTACGGTGACATGACACTCCCCCTCCCTACGTCACGTCCCTTGCTGGTATTCACCTCCAGACAGCCAATGGTTTGTGCCTTACCTGCGTCATCGTCCATAGTAGGCCATGACTAGGACGTGGTGGATCGCGAAGAGCATCGGGAAAGCGTGTAGCGCAGGGTCCATGGTGGTGGTCAGCTTGCGGTGGGTATCTCGGCTGTGTCACCTGTGTTCGCTTTGGGGATTCCGACGTGTTCAGACAGGTTGTTTTTCCGCTGCGGTTTTATGTGTGTTTTCCGCCATCTTGATTGGGGGGGCGGTCTTAGTCGTCAGTACGTACGGCGGTGCGTCCGGATGTGTTACGTCCGCCGCGTGGTCGTGTGTAGTTGGCCGGCGGAGCGTTCTTTTCCGTCGCGGACGGAAATTTGACAAGTTTTCCTATCCTGATATGGCGGACGGAGTATCCGCGGCAGGCGGACACGGAAAAGGCTTTTTCCACCTACTCACGGGCCGCGGTGGCTCTTCCGTCCGCCATCCTAATCGACCCCAGAGTCAGGGAAATAGGCACAAGGAATGGAAACTTCATTTTGCTAATTCTTCATAATGCTGAGCTAACTTTGAAATGTCAGTTCTAATTTCATTTCCATATAAAAATGCTGGTAATTCTTATTTGCTTATGAAATAAAGATTTTTAAAACTCTAAATGTTCTTTCCTTATGAATAAAAAAAGTTAATAAAATTAGATTTAAATGACAAGCTGGTCTTGTTTATTCATGGTCTAGTTTCCATTAGTTGATCCATCAACCATAGTGGTTTGATTTAAATGAAAAATGTTTTTTATATCATGATGATGAGAAATAAACTGCAGTTGTATATATTAGGATAAATATAAATGTGTATAGAGTATAGGAGCGCTAGATCACACTCAAGGAATGCATGTGTCGTTGTTAGGAAACCTGAAGAACAGTTTCCATGTGCCAGTGCTATCATCAAATGCAGTGACTCGATGGCAGCACATGCGCAAGGGCTGTGGCTGCGCTGGAAATGGCAGGCAAAAAGGAAGAGCATGCGCTGGAACAGCAGTGGCTGTAGAGGAACAAGCTCACGCGAGATGTTGGCTGCCCAAGATGCTAACGAACGTCCAAGCGCAGTAGGGACAACCCAGTGGGTATGGACACGGCTTGAAAAAAAAAACTAGAAAGGTCTCACCAGGAGTTGTCAGGCATTAAAGTCAGCTTCAATTGTGAACCACTCTGTATTAGCGAAGCATTGGTATCACATAGCGTCAGGAGCAAAGCGCTGGTGTCACACAGTGTTAGGAGAGAAACCAAGACCAGGCTTGCGGCAAAGTTCACTCAATCAGGTGGATACCAAAGAGTCTCTGGGATTAGTAGAAAACTCGAGGATGAAAGAGTGTGCTGATATCACCATGAGAGACAGCATTGAGAAGAAAGTCCTGCATCAGGAGACTTGAAAACCAAACAGCACGCAGAAGGCTCTTGCAGCCAGATCATCGCCAACAATTTGTATTGACAATGCTGGAGCCAAGGTAAGATAGATGGTTAATATGTGGCTAAACGGTTGTGGAGCTGGAAGCAGACGCTCCACTAGTTACAAAGCAGCCCCAACTGTATTCAGCATTTCAACAGTAAACATTCTAAGAACATAACACTCATCACCAGGCAGCATGGAACACAGGTGAGGAATGTCAGAGAAACATTCTCAAACAGATAAGATACAAGATTAGATACTACACATAATAAACAATTCATATCCACATGCAATGCAGAAAGTACTCTGTCCTCTCACCACTTCTCAGCATGGCAATATCTCACGCAGTCAAAGCATATTCCCCGATGCACTTATCATAGGAAACATCCTCTTATTCATAAAAAACCTTCACTAGATCATGATGACCTCTCTAACTACAACTGCATCATTCTCCTACACTTAATCAGCAAGATCATCCAAATAAATAGCACTCCAAGATCACACGAATACTAACCACATCCTGTACAACTAGCCATTTGGCTTCAGATCATACTGCAAACACAACAAGTGATGGACAGAATGTGGATCAATGTCACACACTCAACCCAGTCCAAGGATCTGGGCCTAAATCCATCATTATTTTGCACTCCACACCACCCTGGGTTAGACAATGGCGATATGCAAATCAGCTCTGACCCTGAGCCTCATGGGAACAGTCCAGTCCGAACTACAAAAGCCATGTCCTTCCCAGAACGGAATCAAGCATCCGAGGACCGGACCGGTTTCGAGGTAACACCTCTCATCAGCCCAACTAGCTTGACTCCAGTGGTGTGGAGTGCATCCCTCAGTTGCTTGGGCATATGTCGAATTACCCCTAGTTCCTCCATAGGCCAAACAATCAAAGATCCTGGGAGCATTCTATATTTGCTAACCTTTCATTTATCCCAACAAGCTGCTCCATACATAGTAGTGTTAAAGGGAGTGACTCCTCTGACATGGTAAGCAAGAGAAGATCCCGATCAACTCCTAAACAAGGTCATCCACTTGTCTAATGCTAGAATAGGGTAAAACAAATTGACACACAACAATATCAATTTTGTTCGAAGGATGGGATGGGTGGACCGTTCATAAACAAAATGGATAACACAGATTGAATAGTTGTCAATTTAAAAAATAAGCTAAGAACGAAGAACATTCTAAGGGCTAACTGGATGCGGCAGCCTCTAACAACCGTTGAGACTTTACCACTCAGCTTCTTTTACAGGCCAGCAATACAAAATCCTGGGCCCTGGGACTGTCTCTTTTTCCTGTGCCAATTTGATTTTCTCACCTGAGTCAGCTGGATTGTCAAGGGTGACTAAATTGTCAAACCTCCCCTAAATTTTCAATGCAAAGTCTGCCTTGTTCAGACCTAAAGTGCATGGTTAGCCTAGCCCTGGAGAAGGAGATGCCAACGATTAGGGTTACCATATAGAATATATCTGGGATCACAAACACAGGACTGGCAAAAAGTATGGACACACAGGACTGACAAAAATATGTAAATACATCGGATATCGCCTGTATTCAGGTGGACTGCTCAAATTGATCTAGATGGCTTTGTGTCTCTAAATACCAGGCCGACTCCTTCTAGCATGGGTAGAGCTAAGGGTAGGCTGAATACTTTTATTTCTGCTAGCATAGACCCACAAATTGAAAAGAGTCACCTCACATCTCATTATAACCAGTTCATTTTATTCCCTCTAGCAAAGAGGCAAGAAATATTAATTATCAATTTCTTTAACAAGTTATTTGATGATACAAGGGTGGATGAGGTAGAATTCTTAGAAGCAGATTTGGGAAAGTGTTTGGATGGGCTAAGGGGTGACTTCTACGTTATCTGGGCTGGGGGTTTTAACATAACATTAAGTACCAAAAGTCAGAAGGAAAGTTATGGGTATAGGAACACGTGGGTTCCAGTATGGATCACTTTAAACAAAGCTATTGCAGCCTTGCTCTAAACTACAGCTTAACAAGGTTAAGTTTGGGGCTTGTGGAACATGGAAGCATTGGCAAATATCCCCCATTACCAACATTCATAGGTAGAGGTTGTGATAGCCAAATTGATCATTTCACAAACTCAGACCATGATAGAGCGTGCATTTTGTTGATTCAGGTGGGACCAAATAAGGTAAGTAATCATAACCATAAGGTTCAATATGCCAAAAAGCACGACACAGGGAACATCAATAACATAATTCCCACTGGTAAGATGGAACAAGAATTAAATTGACATGGGTTGACTCAGCAAGTTTCCCAATCTTTTTTATATCAAGTAACTTTGAGCATTTGATGATAGCCCTGGCCCATACCAAAATCTTGAAGAATCTCTGTAAGCCCACATCCATATCTCAAATTTCATCAATCTTAATTAACTTGATTGTAAGGCCTAAATATGAAGACAAAAACTCTATGGGATAGTTTAGCCACCAATGTACAAAGGCACAGAGTCACTTGGTAAGGCTATTAAATCAGTGCAACAGGGATTACCTTATGATACAGAAATCAAGATCCTCCTATAAAAATATTTATAAGAATAGGAAGAAAAAGCTTCAGGAGGAAGATTGGGCCAATCTTTTACTAGCAGCAGAGACTAAGAATAGTGCATTTTTCTGGTGATTGCCCCACTTTTTTTGAGGGCAATCGACCCAGACACAGAGTCCTCAAAAACTCCAACTCAATGAGAAGACCATTTGGTACAATTTTCTCCCACTCTAAGCCAAAAGAGGGACTTCTAAACTATGAGAACGAGGAAATACTAC
This sequence comes from Lissotriton vulgaris, assembly GCF_964263255.1. NCBI lineage: Eukaryota > Metazoa > Chordata > Amphibia > Caudata > Salamandridae > Lissotriton > Lissotriton vulgaris. The sequence goes on along the minus strand of NW_028249875.1, from coordinate 248,067 downwards.
CAGATTTGATATTCACCCATGAAGAAGTGTTGAAGTTCATCGCTAACAGTCCAAATGGCAAGGCCCCAAGGCCAGATGGGGTACAGGTGGATACTTACAAGAAACATTCTTGACTATAGGCTCCACTTTTAAGTAAGGTATTCTATGCAGTTGGATCCAGACGTTGCCCCCCCCCCTCATGGTTTACCTCACTCATTATTCCTATATTTAAAATGGAAGCAAGGGAGGGTTCCAAACTATATCGCCTGATCGACTCTACTTGACTCTCCAGCAAAATTATTGGGTGAGTCTTGTTGCAGAGATTACACGCATCAGCAGATGAAAATGAAGTCCTTTTGAGTGCCCAATATGGGTTCAGCAAAGGTCTGGGAATGGTCGAGCACTTGCTTAACCTCAACCTCCTGATGAGTAAGTATTGCCAGGCCATGGAGGGAGCATTATTCATATGCTTCCTTGACCTTAGCTGCACTTTGAATTTAGTTAACCATAGAGATTGTGGGAGTGTAAAGACAATATTGGGGGCACCTAAGGGGATTGTTGCATTGTAGGCCCATTTATATAAAAACTTAACAGCCAAGGTCCACTTTGGAGCCAAAAATGACCTAACTTCAGCCTTTGATAACAGGAGAGGGGTGAGGCAGGGCTGTATGTTGGCACCCTACCCCTTCTCCCTCTATATCAATGGTGTGGAAAAATCACTGCAGGGCCTAGGTGCTGATACACCCAGGAAAGGGAGACGCAAAATCCCAATTCTATTGTATGCCGATGATGCAGCCATTTTTGCGCTCACTCCAAACAGCCTGCAAGCTCTCTTTAACTCCTTTATGGAATATATGGAGGAAAAGGTGATGAAGATAAATGTTGCCAAAACGTTTACTATGAATTGTGGCTACCCCAAGGCCACACCACATTCTGATCATATCACGGGTAGGAAATTGCAAAACCCTGATAATTTAAGCTAACTGGGGCTCCAGGTCACCTCTGGTCTAGAATAGAAACGCTGCAAAGCAATCAGTGCCTCAAATATGTCTAGGATTAATGAAGTTCTCTGCAGGCTTGCCTCCAAATTTGGTAGCAAACCAATTTTAGAATTGTTAAAACTCTACTCTGCTAAAAGCATCCCAGCAGCGATTTATGGTGCAGGAATCTGGGGAACAAAGGACAATGGTCCTCTGCAGAAACAAGAAAATTTGTTTTTAAAAAACCTGTTGGAGGTCCCATTCTCAACTGCAGACTCCAGTGTCCACCATGAATTGGGCACTGAGAATCTTTTCAACATTTTTGAAAGCAAACTACTGCAGTTGTGGCACTCTATATTGTGTAAAACCAGAATCCCAGTTCACAAAAGATATCTTTAGTTACTGCATGAGTTTAGACTAGGCAAATAAAATCCCATTGCAACAGTTTATTAAAGTAATCCTTACTGGACCTAGATCAGTAAGGAAGGGACCTCTGGGCATTCCCGGAGGATATTGCCATCTATTCTTAAAGAGACTTAAGGGGGTTAATACTTATAGCATGCAGAGAAAAAAGGTCCAGATTAGATAAGAAAAAGGTATCAGTAGAACACTACGTGGGCCTAAATGAGGGGACTGGACGTAGACTGTGCCTCACCTTAATTAAAAATATCAATCAAAGGTATCTTCTAACACCCTTCTGCCGTCTCATTTTCACTGTAAAATTGAATTTCCACAGAAAGCGGGATAGGCGACTATTACGCAGAAATGCCCTTGTGACAACTGGTCCACCCAGTCCACCCAACACATTACACTTTTCTGTAGGTTGTATTTGCTCACAGGAAGTCTTATCTCAGATTCCTTTTTCTAGTTGAAAGAATTATTTACTACCAGAAGGCTTTTAAGTACTGACTGATAACTGATAACAATGTTTGTTTTCTAGACTTGCCTGTTTCTTTCCTGTTAACCCTCTCAAAGATGCTATGAATGACATATGTAACACAATGAATTACTGTAAAATGATTCAGTTTTTTACCTTTGGTTATATGCCAAATTTGTACTCACGATTGAAAAACGGTTATATATATATATATTTAAGTTCAAAGGGGTGCTCTGCTTTGAAGGATCACACAACTGCAGGTAAGTTTTCACTTAATTTATTGCTTCCGAGTTATCAAAGGTTCCGTCATTATGTAAGCTTGTCCCAACGCGTTTCAGTGCTTCTTGCACTTTCATCAGGGGAAAGAATGGCAAGGCGGATGTTAATTGGCAGTTTCCGCCGTCTTTTTGTTAAAAAAGCGCACGGAGAAGTACTAGGTAGTACAAAGTCGGAAGCAATAAATTAAGTGAAAACTTACCTGCAGTTGTGTGATCCTTCAAAGCAGAGCACCCCTTTGAACTCTTTCATACTTAGGAACTAGCATTCAAAAAACCTATGAAATTCACTGAAAAAAACCATAAGTTTTACACACGTTATAGTTAGGAAGTAGCATTTAAAAAACCTATGAAATTCACTGAAAAAACCATAGGTTTCACACCAGTTATAGTTAGGTGGAAATTTTACTCGCATAAAACCATTGAAATTCCACGTTATAGTTAGTTGGACTCACTATAACTTGCGCGTGCAATGCACTGCTAATGATGTCACATATTACATCACTCATGACATGGTCAGTGACATCACTCATGACATCACTGATGACATCTCAAATGACATCACTGATGACATCATCCAGTGAATGTGTATCTTTCCGAAAAATAAATATTTTTTATATATGTATATGTAAAGGTTGATGTAAGAATAAATGGGTAAATAAATGTCTAAATGGATGTTTTTTTGTGTAAAATTGATTGGTTAACTGACTTATTAAATGTATCTTAGTGAATACATATATTAGTGAGTAATGTTTAAATATTTAAATATCTGTATCTGTGTCTCACTTTGTGTATAAGTGGCTGCATGGGTTGGTGAGTAGCTACATGAGTGTGTATATGGGTTATTAGTTTTTTTTTTGAGTATCATTATCAGTGTCTGTATGGTTCGGTGGGGGATATTACTTCGAGCACAGATGCATGAATGAGTGACTCACTATTTGTATGTATTTTGAAGACAGCATGTGTGCACGACTGTATGGGTTGATGATTGTGTGTATGGGTGGGTGAGTGAGTATGTGTTTTTATAATTGATTGTTTAAGAGAGTAAATATGTTTCCGTTTCTGTAGAAGTATGTGTAGTGGTGTGTATATAGCAGTATAATCAAGTAAATGGTTTTTTGATAGTTTATTTGCATGTGTGAATTTGTGTGTGAGTAACTATATGGATGAGTATTAGTGTGTAACAGGATGTATAGGTGTATGAGTACATATGATGAGTAAGTACATGCATGAGTGACTATATAGAACTGTTGGTGAATGAGTGGATGTGTATGTAGATGTTGGAATTACCTAATAAGTTGTTGTAATTGGTATTGGTTTCTCCTTTTTTAAGAAAATGTTAGTTTCTATTTTTGAATGTGTGTGTCAAAGGTTATTTTATGCTGATAGGAGGTCTGCCACTTTGTCACAAGGATGTTGTCATCAGTGATGTCATTTGAGATGTCATCAGTGATGTCATGAGTGATGTCACTGACCATGTCATGAGTGATGTAATATGTGACATCATCAGTAGTGCATTACACGTGCAAGTTATAGTGAGTCCAACTAACTATAACGTGGGAATTTTCAAAATTTCCACCTAACTATAACAGGTGTGAAACCTATGATTTTTTCAGTGAATATATATATATATATATATATATATATATATATATATATATATATATATATATACATATATATATATATATATATATATATATATATATATATATATATATATATATACATATATATCAAGGGCACTAGACCCTCAGGCTACAGTTACATACAACAAGTGGCCAATCTCACTCATGGACACAAGGGCAGCTAACAGCAGGGCATAACTCGCGCTTCTGTGTGATGTCGAGGTTTCTAAAATGTAGCACTAATTCACCTCCCAACACTATGCACGTTGCAAACTAGATCACTTTCCAGCCACAATATATGTAGTGCTGCCAGGGCTACGTTTGGTGATTTGTTATAAAATGTGAAAAATAACATGAATAGCAAATACCGCAATTCATTTCCGTTAATATAATACTGATGTAAGCTGTTATCAGTTAAGGGATGTGCCAAACTTGTATTATTATTTGTTAACAATGTTCTCGTATGCACAAACTTAAAAGAAAGAATACATTTAGAGACATTACTCATCACAGGTAGCAATGCATAGATCTACCGTGACCATGACTGGGAAGTTTCCATGGCAACACACACACCTACCACCTAACCAATCATGACTGCCCAAGTATATATATCACTGTCACTGTAATTTAAACTGTTATGAGCAAGGCGTTTTTGCCGCCGAAACGCGTCGAGCCATCATTATGGAATAAAGAACATTTTTTCTTGATAATCTGATTCCACTGTGTCAGCGCCTGATTTCGGATGAGTAGATCCAGGATTGGAAACTATATATATATATATATATATATATATATATATATATATATATATATATATATATATATATATATATATATATATATATATATATATATATATTCACTGAAAAAACCATAAGTTTTACACACGTTATAGTTAGGAAGTAGCATTTAAAAAACCTATCAGTGATGTCACTAACCATGTCATGAGTGATGTAATATGTGACGTCATCAGCAGTGCATTGCACGCGCAAGTTATAGTGAGTCCAACTAACTATAACGTGGAATTTCATTGGTTTTATGTCAGTAAAATTTCCAGCTAACTATAACTGGTGTCAAACCTATGGTTTTTTCAGTGAATTTCATAGGTTTTTTAAATGCTACTTCCTAACTATAACGTGTGTAAAACTTATGGTTTTTTCAGTGAATTTCATAGGTTTTTTGAATGCTAGTTCCTAAGTATGAAAGATATACCTGAAATAAATATCGACATACCAATCTTACGAGCAGAACCGAGTGCACACACCCACCTATTTATTTCATGAAAGGTTTCCAATTTAAACCTAATGAATTTCTTCATAGACCAATTAAAGAACTTATAGTACGTTAAGACACTCAACCTAGGCTTTTTTTTGTCATATAAACGTTTAAATTAAATCGAGCCAAATTTTTTTTAATTGTTCGGGCGTGACTGGTTGTACACACCTTATTATTTTTTTTAAAAAATATTAAAGGTTTTATAATTTATTTATTGTATACTTAAATCGAGCTCTAAAAATATGTGAAATCCGTATGTGTTTGAATTCACTTCTTTTCACGTTTTTAAACTTCAGTAAAGAACATCGCTACTTCCAAATCACGTTCGTAACTAGATAGTGTCACCGCCTACACGTCCTAAGAAGCGCATGTAAAGTCATGTGACTTCAAAACAAGACTTCCAATTGGTTCTTAGTAGTTTCTGTTCTGGAATTTACACGAAGCACTCCACCCACTTTCCTCACAATCTTTTCTACTCTCAAGAGACAACAACGTCGAGCATCTTCCGGAAAACTTTGCTGAAATGGCTGCCCTTCCGCATTCATCTTCCGAATCTGAAGGAAATGAGCGACCACCGTTAAGAAGAAAAAAGGAATCTTTCATTTGGCAATTTTTTACTTATCCTGAAGATCAAAAGAAAGTGAATGCGCCAAAAGTAACCTGCACGATATGCAATTCGGAGCTCTCAAGGGGAAATCCAAGAAGAAAATATTCCTTTTCTATACACACCATGCAGCGGCATGTTAAACAAAGGCACCCTGAGCATTATGCAAAAGCATCGACAAGAGCCCTGGCCACGCTATTACCATCAGAGGTGGCCAGCACATCTTCTGGTGGACGACCTGTATCTCCATCGAGTGCTGAGATGGACTTGAGACCATATCTTGCGAAGGTGCACATGAAATGCAACGAGTGTGGAGAAATTCTTTTGTATGGAGAGCAGAGCCTCGTTCTTATTAAACTCAAAATTGAAAGTCATAAATGCCCCAAGAAAAGATACATTTCTTCACTTCATTTTCATGGTATTACATACTGAAAAATGTAGTAGCAACTTCAAGAAATCGAAAGCATCATAACACTTGTTTCCAAAAAAAAAAAAGTTTTTTTCAGAACTAACTCTTTCTACCAAAACGTGCTCCAAGAGCATATTATAAGATGTTTTTTTGCCGCTTTATTTTAGTGCGCAACCGGGTGCGCGCACCCTCCTATCGCGTACAGGACCTGAGAAGACTTGCATGTGAAGTCATGTGACTTCAAAACAACACTTCTAATTGGTTCTTGGTAGTTTCTATTCTGGAATTTACACGCAGCACTCCACCCACTTCCATCACTTTCTTTTCTACTCTCATGAGAGAACAACGTCGAACATCTTCCCAAAGACTTTGATGCACTGGCTACCGTTCCGCATTCATCTTCTGAATCTGAAGGAAATGAGCGACCACCTTTGACTAGAAAAACGGAGGCCACGCTATTACCATCAGAAGTGACCAGCACATCTTCTGCAGAACGACCTGTATCTCCATCGAGTGCTGACATGGACTTGAAACCATATCTGGCGAACGTGCACATGAAATGCAAGAACTGTGGAAAACTTCTTGCATACGGAGAGCAAAGCTTTATTCTAATTAAACACAAAATTGAGAGTCATAAATGCTCCAAGAAAAGTTAAATTTCTTCACTTTATTTGGATAGTATGACATACTGAAAAATGTCGTAGCAACTTTAAGAAATCAAAAGCATCATAACACTTGTTTCCCAAAAAAAAAAAAAAAAACAAGTTCTTTTCAGAACTAACTCTTTGTACCAAAACGATCTCCAAGAGCATATTAGCTGATATGTTCTCGCCGCTTTCTTTTAGTGCGCGACCGGGTGCGCGCACCCACCAATCGCATAGAGGCAGCGACACACGCATGTGAAGTCATGTGACTTAAGAACAACACTTCCAATTGGTTCTTACTAGTTTCTATTCTGCAATTTACACGGAACACTCCACCCACTTCCCTGGAAAACCAGTTTATCGAAAAACTTTTAAAGCCTTATGAAACATTCGACATCGTTCACATAGCAGTGTAGTAAATAGCACTATATACACTCTGTCCCTTAATTATAAGAGACTTATTGCTATGTGAGAACAACTTTTGTTTTCACGCGATAATGTAAAATGCTGAGCCTGTTACAGAATTTTCTTTCACATATATGTTACTATTCTCCTTCGAGCACTAACACCGTAGAAAATACCACTAATAGCGGTGATATTTTTTACACCGAGAACGGGCGATTTGTATCGCTTAGAGCCCTTACAATTATAAAGTTTTATTTCCTAAGTCTCTGATCCCCAACTGTGCAACGTGGCTCCCCTGTGTCGTAATGAGGTCCATAGACAAAAACTACAGGGCCAGCATTATACACATGCACAGAACCACAAAACCACAAGAGCCACCATGTTAATATATATCCTTAATATAATAAACCTCTGAGAATAAATACATATTTCCGTGGCACCCCATAACAGAAATTTGGCGTCCTCTGACTCTGCTCCATTACCAAACACCCTAACCCCCCGCCCCCCTCACTCTTCACTAAACTCCGCACTCCACCCCACCCGGACCCCCTATTACAAACCCCCAACCTACCCTCCCTGCCCAAGACCACCATGGACCTCAAACCGCCCCTGGAAAACTTATAAGACACAGGATTACTAAAACTCAAAGAATAGGCAACAGGCAGATAATCTAAATAGTACATAAAGGCACATATTTTTTCCATAATACTATTGAAAAACATGTTCTATTTTTTATAAATCTATCATGCATCTGACCCTCTAGAACCGCTTTCAAAACGTGAACTATAAACCTCTACATTTCATTTTCAAACCATACACTTTCAATTACATTATTTTTTTTTTTACAATTCATGTAATGTTACACACCTTTTCTAAAATACACCAGTCCCTGTTATTTATAAGGATTTATTTTCAGTCTTCATCAGTGACACTTTCTTAACATATAATGAAAATCACTGTAACTTTTTAAACGACAATGCTAACGCGGTAAAAATAACCCTCCATTTGCTTTCCTTTAAGAATGCAGACTATCTACCCCACGCATGCGTTTCTTGATATTTGCATTTGGCAGCGAATACCGACCTTGAATCGGAAGACATGAACAAGAGCTCCATTGTCACATTTAAAACTGAACGTAGCATCTGCTCACACACATATCTTTCACTTAGCTAACATTCACAGAAAACAGCATTGATGTAAAAAAAATTGACCTTGCTTTACAACTTGCTCAAATGACTCCCTTATTTTTTAACGCATCCTCCACTTCAAGAAAAGCTACTTTTTTGATAACTACTAAGCAATATTTAGGTGACTAGACTCCTAGAAAATTTATCAAGTCATTCTGCTCCTCTCCACTGCATAGCCGGCGACATAATTCTGTGGAGTTGCTATACAACCGGCAGTGCTGCGCCGTTTCCTTTACCATCTTGGGAAATTCAAAATGGATGTCCCTCCTGCCTTCGCAAATGAGCCGGACCACTTAGAACTATTTCGACAGAGAATGCTTCTGTACTACGGCACCTTAGCACTCTCAACTTTGAATACTTCATATCGATTATCATTTCGATATTCGTATTTCACCTGTGTGCAGCCTGTATTTCATTGCCTGAGCTGTGATTTCACGTGGGCCCTGGATTTATGTCTCTGCAATTTGGTACCTCCTGAACCGAATTACAATCACCTCATGAATCCGTTACTTGATCATGGACAGCTTTGTTACAACGGAGGGTTTATGGCCTTTGCAGCGATACAAGGAGTTCTGGGTCATTGGAATATATTCGCAGCGGCGCAAGATTTCCTAACAGAGAGCTACATCGAAAACCCACCGAGCTGCCCACTCATGGTAAAAGACGCTCCAATAATGACAGATCATGAATGCTCCTTTCATCGTCTCAATTGGATGGCTGACATGTTTTCAGATGATAACAGTGATTTCCTGTTAGAAGCACTTGCCGCCTACTTTGCCTACACAATGGACGGTTAACTCTTTCCTAACAGAGAACTACATTGAAAACCCACGAGCTGCCGTGTGATAATAAAAGAGGCTCCGATTTTAACAGATCATGAGTACTGCTTTACTCTTTTCCATTGGATAGCTGACATACTCTCAAATGATAAAAGTGATTTCCTGTTAGAAGCAGAAGCGACCTATTTTGCCTAAACAATGCTTCAATAACTCTTATACAAGCCATTGACGTCCTCATTTCCTTTTGCTTCCCTATATTCTTCACGTTCTTTTCCATATTTTCTTTTGAAGAACAGACCTATTGGCTTTACTAACAGAGTCCCTGCTGACCACGTGACATCCGGTCAGCGCCCCCCTGCGTGCCCCGCCCTCACTGGCAAACAGGCCAAATTGGGAGCACCAACGCCGGTCTGTGTGACCCTACCTCCTTGAACGCCGAGACGCTGTGGGAGCGTTCTCATCCTTTCTGCTTGGAACTCTGCACCTCGCCGCTCCTGCTACGCAGGAGCCGCTTCGTTTGTGGGAGGACAACGCGGACCCACCAACGCTGATTGCCATCGCCTGCCTGACGTGCCACAGAGGGAAAAGGAACATCGTTGGAGGCTGCAGGGGTAGCGCGGCAGGGACTCACTATCCCAGGAGTCCCTGCTGACCACGTGACATCCGGTCAGCGCCCCCCTGCGTGCCCCGCCCTCACTGGCAAACAGGCCAAATTGGGAGCACCAACGCCGGTCTGTGTGACCCTACCTCCTTGAACGCCGAGACGCTGTGGGAGCGTTCTCATCCTTTCTGCTTGGAACTCTGCACCTCGCCGCTCCTGCTACGCAGGAGCCGCTTCGTTTGTGGGAGGACAACGCGGACCCACCAACGCTGATTGCCATCGCCTGCCTGACGTGCCACAGAGGGAAAAGGAACATCGTTGGAGGCTGCAGGGGTAGCGCGGCAGGGACTCACTATCCCAGGAGTCCCTGCTGACCACGTGACATCCGGTCAGCGCCCCCCTGCGTGCCCCGCCCTCACTGGCAAACAGGCCAAATTGGGAGCACCAACGCCGGTCTGTGTGACCCTACCTCCTTGAACGCCGAGACGCTGTGGGAGCGTTCTCATCCTTTCTGCTTGGAACTCTGCACCTCGCCGCTCCTGCTACGCAGGAGCCGCTTCGTTTGTGGGAGGACAACGCGGACCCACCAACGCTGATTGCCATCGCCTGCCTGACGTGCCACAGAGGGAAAAGGAACATCGTTGGAGGCTGCAGGGGTAGCGCGGCAGGGACTCACTATCCCAGGAGTCCCTGCTGACCACGTGACATCCGGTCAGCGCCCCCCTGCGTGCCCCGCCCTCACTGGCAAACAGGCCAAATTGGGAGCACCAACGCCGGTCTGTGTGACCCTACCTCCTTGAACGCCGAGACGCTGTGGGAGCGTTCTCATCCTTTCTGCTTGGAACTCTGCACCTCGCCGCTCCTGCTACGCAGGAGCCGCTTCGTTTGTGGGAGGACAACGCGGACCCACCAACGCTGATTGCCATCGCCTGCCTGACGTGCCACAGAGGGAAAAGGAACATCGTTGGAGGCTGCAGGGGTAGCGCGGCAGGGACTCACTATCCCAGGAGTCCCTGCTGACCACGTGACATCCGGTCAGCGCCCCCCTGCGTGCCCCGCCCTCACTGGCAAACAGGCCAAATTGGGAGCACCAACGCCGGTCTGTGTGACCCTACCTCCTTGAACGCCGAGACGCTGTGGGAGCGTTCTCATCCTTTCTGCTTGGAACTCTGCACCTCGCCGCTCCTGCTACGCAGGAGCCGCTTCGTTTGTGGGAGGACAACGCGGACCCACCAACGCTGATTGCCATCGCCTGCCTGACGTGCCACAGAGGGAAAAGGAACATCGTTGGAGGCTGCAGGGGTAGCGCGGCAGGGACTCACTATCCCAGGAGTCCCTGCTGACCACGTGACATCCGGTCAGCGCCCCCCTGCGTGCCCCGCCCTCACTGGCAAACAGGCCAAATTGGGAGCACCAACGCCGGTCTGTGTGACCCTACCTCCTTGAACGCCGAGACGCTGTGGGAGCGTTCTCATCCTTTCTGCTTGGAACTCTGCACCTCGCCGCTCCTGCTACGCAGGAGCCGCTTCGTTTGTGGGAGGACAACGCGGACCCACCAACGCTGATTGCCATCGCCTGCCTGACGTGCCACAGAGGGAAAAGGAACATCGTTGGAGGCTGCAGGGGTAGCGCGGCAGGGACTCACTATCCCAGGAGTCCCTGCTGACCACGTGACATCCGGTCAGCGCCCCCCTGCGTGCCCCGCCCTCACTGGCAAACAGGCCAAATTGGGAGCACCAACGCCGGTCTGTGTGACCCTACCTCCTTGAACGCCGAGACGCTGTGGGAGCGTTCTCATCCTTTCTGCTTGGAACTCTGCACCTCGCCGCTCCTGCTACGCAGGAGCCGCTTCGTTTGTGGGAGGACAACGCGGACCCACCAACGCTGATTGCCATCGCCTGCCTGACGTGCCACAGAGGGAAAAGGAACATCGTTGGAGGCTGCAGGGGTAGCGCGGCAGGGACTCACTATCCCAGGAGTCCCTGCTGACCACGTGACATCCGGTCAGCGCCCCCCTGCGTGCCCCGCCCTCACTGGCAAACAGGCCAAATTGGGAGCACCAACGCCGGTCTGTGTGACCCTACCTCCTTGAACGCCGAGACGCTGTGGGAGCGTTCTCATCCTTTCTGCTTGGAACTCTGCACCTCGCCGCTCCTGCTACGCAGGAGCCGCTTCGTTTGTGGGAGGACAACGCGGACCCACCAACGCTGATTGCCATCGCCTGCCTGACGTGCCACAGAGGGAAAAGGAACATCGTTGGAGGCTGCAGGGGTAGCGCGGCAGGGACTCACTATCCCAGGAGTCCCTGCTGACCACGTGACATCCGGTCAGCGCCCCCCTGCGTGCCCCGCCCTCACTGGCAAACAGGCCAAATTGGGAGCACCAACGCCGGTCTGTGTGACCCTACCTCCTTGAACGCCGAGACGCTGTGGGAGCGTTCTCATCCTTTCTGCTTGGAACTCTGCACCTCGCCGCTCCTGCTACGCAGGAGCCGCTTCGTTTGTGGGAGGACAACGCGGACCCACCAACGCTGATTGCCATCGCCTGCCTGACGTGCCACAGAGGGAAAAGGAACATCGTTGGAGGCTGCAGGGGTAGCGCGGCAGGGACTCACTATCCCAGGAGTCCCTGCTGACCACGTGACATCCGGTCAGCGCCCCCCTGCGTGCCCCGCCCTCACTGGCAAACAGGCCAAATTGGGAGCACCAACGCCGGTCTGTGTGACCCTACCTCCTTGAACGCCGAGACGCTGTGGGAGCGTTCTCATCCTTTCTGCTTGGAACTCTGCACCTCGCCGCTCCTGCTACGCAGGAGCCGCTTCGTTTGTGGGAGGACAACGCGGACCCACCAACACTGATTGCCATCGCCTGCCTGACGTGCCACAGAGGGAAAAGGAACATCGTTGGAGGCTGCAGGGGTAGCGCGGCAGGGACTCACTATCCCAGGAGTCCCTGCTGACCACGTGACATCCGGTCAGCGCCCCCCTGCGTGCCCCGCCCTTATTGCCGTCCTATAACACCAGAGGAGGTTCCGTCTTGCGGGACGCAAGCGGGACGCCGGGCGAAGCCCGGGCAAAGGGCGGGCCGTCTGTGGCCGTCCGGGGCCAGCAGGGGCCGGGTCGGGCCACCTCCCCAATAACTAAGGTAAACCTGTTAACTGTGGGCAGCGGACGTCATAAAAGTTTACCGTAATCCCGCATGTCCTCATTTTCACCAATGACCACCCGTTCAGGTAGAAGCACCAGACGAGGGGGAAACCCGACCCTATGTACAATGGACAATTTCATTACCCGTGCTGTGTCCGTAGTGGAAAAGGAAATTATCCTGGCAGAACGCAGATTGTCAAGGGAATACATGGCTCATAAACGTTCCTCACTAGGACCGCTAGTCAATGCTATATCTCCGGTTAACACCACTCCTGCTGAACCATTATTATCTGCTCCAACTGGTCTATTACAACCTTGCGTTGTCGACCCAAGTCATGTTAATGGCGCTTTTAACATCATCTCGGACCTTGCACCCACAGGCAGTACCGAAATAGGCACTGGTACAAACAATTGTTTGATCAACAAAACACCTGATCCACCCACATTACCTGTAATCTTGGTGCACGATTCACCTTCAGTGCCAGTCCTCAAAACACCGTCGCCAAAAAATAGTCGACCAGCTGTCAAAAGGAAGAGAGTGGTCTCTCCGAGAAAAGCCTACAGACTTAAAACACTTAAAAGAATCCGCAGGAACTACATAAATGGAGGCACCTCTTGTAAACTTGTAGAGCAAGAAAAAATAACCACGAGGCCAGAAGTAATTACCTCACAAGCGGGGGTGGACCATAACGCCACACCTGGCCAAAAACAGATTTTGGACTGTCTTAAGAATTCACCTGCCAAAAACCCGTTGGTTGATCAAATGCAAGAACTCATGACAACCCTGCTTTCGCCAGTCCTCGAAAAATTAAAAGGGCTAACAGAACGTCTGGATAAATTTGAACAAACCTCCCTAGATAACTTTTTCGCCCTAAAATCCTTGGTAAAATTACACTCTAAGATTGGCGGAGAAACTATAAGGGTGGATCCTAGCCCGTCAGTTTCTAAACCAACACAACATCTCAGACAACCGAGGAGTGATAGTGGGACCCAGCTGAACAGACCCACTAACGATTCAAGGAATGATCAAACGGAATCTGTCAAAGCACCCTCAAATAAAGGTGGTACCCAGTTGACTGTCCCACCGAAACCTGCTCCTCGGAAAGTAAACTTGGCTAACACAACCACCATACCTCAAGCCCCGGCCCCACCCAAGTCGGATGTCGGGCCTAAAACTATTACCTGTTCTACTAACTGTGGCTCGGACAATAATGTTAAAGTAACGGACACTGACGGAGACAATCCAACAATGAAAAAGACCCCCAATGCACACCTCCCTCCGGGATGCCAACCATACGTAGTTGTGCTCACCGGGGTCCCTCCCCTGAAACCCAACAAAAGGGAGTCATACGATGAGCTGAAAAACAAGACACTGTTCTGGCTCAAAGAAAATAGACCTTTGCCTTACTCTGTCAATTGTCAGGTTATCAATGTCCGAAGAATTAGTTGGTTGGGAACAAGGCAGAAAGACATAGTAGGTGATTGTATTCTAGTCAATTTTAAGGACCCCTCGGTGGCTCAACTTGTGTATAGCCAGAACCAACGAGGTGGTTACCTAGGAATTGGTACTTATGACCTCAGCTACTTCTACCCCATGCAGCGGCCCCAAGACAACAGAGATCAATCCCGGTTAGGCCCAATGAATAACAAATACTCTTTTTTTGACCCTCCAACTCCAATAGGAAGAATGTTCCCAGGTTCCATGGAAGGGGATAAAAATTGGTCATGGTGGGGTTACTGACAAGAAGGAAAAAGTGGTACACATGAAATTCCATCTTCCCTGTATAGTACCAAAGAGAACCCCAGTTTAAAACCAATTGTACATCCTGGAATAATGCTCCCCTCTCCGGATAACATGGAAACCAGACCGGTCATGGCTCTGCCCCTTAGCCCCTCCAAAGACCATCAAGGAGAGGCTATATCGAACAGTGGCCATGTACCAGATCTAGTTAGGTCAATAGTGGCACCTAACGTTTTGCAGGGTTTGACAATTTCCCATGAGACCTCTGATGATTCCAATGTAGGGGCATTACCCCCTATCCTGGGTACAGGTAACAATTGCCCCAGCATTCCAGTGTCATGTAAACCTAACCGTGTTTTAAAAATCTTGTCATGGAATATAGCAGGGGTATCCAGGAACCTATGCGATAGAAATTGGAGTTTATTTCTGGAAGAGTATGACATTATTCTCCTACAAGAATCATGGGCAATTAATATGGTGCATAGACTAGGATATAAAGCATACCATTGTGGGGCCACTGCTTCTGTGAGAGGCAGACCATCAGGGGGCCTGATAATTTGGATAAAAGTATGTTTGGATGTCATTGTATCACCTTGTAATATTGGTTCTAAAGATTTGCTTGGGGTAAAGATTTCTACGAAGGATATTGGGGACATTTATTTGTTAAACATTTACAACAGACCCAATCCTCGAAATAAGGAATCATTGGTTGTGGAACAGTTAAACAGGTTCTTGAATACCCTGGAGCAGGACCCTAGTATAATTATAGGAGGGGACTTCAACTGTCAGTTTGAGCCCGTCATGGGGTTAGAAAATATCCTTGAAAATGAGGATAGGGCCTACAATATTCCCCGGCTAGATAGTGTAAAAGCAGTTAAAAACTCGGTGGCAGCTATGCAGATATATGAGTTGACGATATCTCACAACTTAAGAGCATGTAATGGTAGATTGGATCCGGATAGGCCATCTAATTTCACTTATACCAAAGGGATTGCAAAGTCACTTATTGATTATGTATTGATTACTATTAACCTTTGGTACCTGTTGTTGTCTTTTTCTGTTGTGAATAGACCAGAAAGCGATCACTTCCCCCTTGAGCTAGGGCTACTCCCGGCACTATTCCACCCATTAGATAGTGGGTTGGAAATGAACAATGACGTGGGTGAGGTTGAAGTTTCTAACAATAGGAGAGCAATAAAGTGGCCACATATCTTGGCAAAAGAGGACACACTCATAGGTATTTATAATATTTTTTCAAACACTATTTCCTCATACAATAAGTTGGTTATGGGATCCCACGAAGTGCTTATCATGCACTATCATTTAATAGAAGAGTTAATCCCCCTTTTGAGCAAACCGTGTAATAGGGATAGTAAAATTAAACAGCAATTGGAACTGGAGACACCATGGTATAACAACCAGTGTCGCCTGGCCAAAGAGAATCTCATTAAGGCTGTAAAATCTAAAGATCAAAAGAAGGTTAAAGAGTGTAGAACCGAATATAAGAACCTTCTCACGAGAGCGAAAAAAGAGTGGGACGATTCAATTTGGGATGACCTTTTAAATGCTGCCAGGTCACATGATCAATGCACCTTTTGGAACCTAATATCCAAAAATAACAAAACAGGGAGCTCCAACAGAGACTTTTTCTTAGATGGAAAAATTTGGTTTGACCACTTTGCAAAATTATATGATGCATCTGAGTTACCCTCTGTAGACCCTTGCTCTGGATACAGTCCTCTCCACTCTAAGCCGGAAAAATTCACCACAGAGGAAACATTGTGTGCTATTAAGGCAGTTAAGGCAGGTAAGGCACCGGGTCCGGATAAATTACCGGGCGATCTATTTATTCATAATATAGAAGTTTGGTGCCCTTACATAAATTTCCTGTGCAATTCTATTTTGCTAGGCACTCCGATCCCCGAATCATGGAAGGGGGCGGAAATAGTAACCATATACAAAAAGGGAGATCGCTATAACCCCGGCAATTACAGACCTATAAGTCTAATAGATATTTTACAAAAAATCTTTGCCAGACATATTTTAAATCGTCTTTTAGATTGGATCGAGGATACTAAAATCCTCTCAAAATACCAAGCAGGTTTTAGAATTAGGACAAGTACTGTAGATCAGGTACATAGGTTCATGTGCATCTGCTGGAAGTATGTCCAGATTAAAAAATGCAGCATATATGTTGCCTTCATGGATCTACGCTCAGCGTTCGATCTGGTCCCCCGCTCACTGTTATGGAACACTTTAGGGCAAATGGGTGTCCCTGATGAATTATTGTCTAACCTCGTAAAACTTCACACAGACAATTTTGCAAAAATAAGATGGGGAAGAAATGGCGAACTCACTCAAGCTATTCCAGTCAGACGGGGGGTGCGACAAGGGTGCGTGTTGGCCCCGACTCTTTTTTCTTTATTTGTAAATGATATCCCCCCTTTTTTGGCACAGTGTAACCACGACTCCCCTAAATTATGTAATGAGGCTGTTACAGCGCTGCTTTTTGCAGATGACACGATTTTAATATCTCAAACTCCAAAAGGTTTACAAAATTTGGTTAATCAATTTTACAGTTATTGTGAAAAGAAGGGGTTAGAAATTAATTCAAGTAAAACCAAATACATGGCCATTAACCCTTCAAAATCCTTTAAGAAAAACCTGGCCTTAAACAATACAAAACTTGAATATGTGGAATCGTTTGATTACCTGGGTATTAGGTTTGATAGCAAAATGTCCTGGTCAAACCAGCTAGAAAAAAGTAGATTGATACTAAAACAGAACTCCTTCCCCATTCTGAAAATTCATGGAAGGAGTACTTCAAAAGCTATATCACCCGCAATTGAAGTATTCAAAGCTAAAGGACAATCTGCGGCCCTATATGGAGCCGAGATTTGGGGGCCGTATGTTAAACAAACATTCCATACTGTGGAGAATATGTTCTGCAGGAGGTTGCTAAGTCTACCAACACGAACACCCTTAGCACCTGTTTTTCTAGACATAAACTTTAAACGCACTGACTATCTATGCTGGTTGAGGCCACTGATTTACTGGGTAAGAATCTGGACAACCCCGGAACTCGCAGACTATAGGGCGTGTCTGCTGGAAATTATGGAACTGGATACTTACAATTCAATTCAATGGCTAAGACATATATCTGCATGGTTCACTAAACTGGGCCTTTCACACTTTTGGAAAAACCCAATATCCATGCAACCTAATTGTAAAGACCAGGTAAAATCCGCCTTTTGGTATTACATGAATTCTAACATACATAATCGTGTTACAGGTTCATTATCAATTGAGTTTTTGCAATTCAAGGACATTCCCTTATTTGAACAATTTATGGATGAGGTGGAACCACCCCTGGCTAAAACTATGTATCTCCAATACAGGTATGGGGTCCTCCAAATAAATGCCAATACGTGCCGGTGGGGGAATTCTAACCCCAACAGAGATGACACACTTTGTAAACTATGCGACCTGAAGCAAAGGGAAGATGAGGCCCACATCCTCTTCTTTTGTCCACTATATAATGCTCAACGTACAAAATGGATTAAACCCCTTTGCAAAAATTTGGGTATACGCTCATACAAAGAGGCTGAAAGATTACTCAGATCCTTGTCCACTAGACTGATAACTTTTGGAGTCAGCCGATTTCTCTTTAATATCTGCTTGATAAGGAAAAAGTATGGTTTTAAAACATAGATACAAAGTTTTTAATTCTGGCTTTTAAATTATTTAAAATTTTTTAAATATGTGTTTTTAATCAGAGGTCTGTAAACTCCCTTGTATGTAAAATGTATATGCCCTTTTATGAATTGTAAACAAATTAATGTGGATTGTAAATAACTAGGATTTTACATGAGGATTGCACAACAATTTGCACTTTACCCTTCTAATTGATGTAACTTTGTTTTATGTGTAATGTATTTTACTTGTTGGCTTGATGGCAAATTGCCGAATAAAAGCTTTTGAATGAATGAATGAATGAATAACAGTGGACATTATGATTTCGTGCTGGTTACATTTTTGTCTTTTATGTGGACTACATTTGTTTCTTCAGCTACTCGATTTTCAACTTTATTTTTTTACAGTCTAATCTCAACAATTCTATTGCATATCTTATCTGAGGTTATTTCAAACGTACTCGATGCAAAACTTGCAAATATATGCTACATGTGCCCTAATTAATGTGTAAATTTTAAACGAGTTTTTTATAACTGTAAACGCCATTTCGCATCTCAACTGCTTATTTCCGCCTCACACGCCTCTACTCCTTTAATTTCCTATAAAATTATGTTTTTAAAATACTTTACAGAAAAATATGTTCTTTCAACAATATTTCCATTATTACTTGTGCTGTATTTCAAATTCAATACTGCAACCTTCAAAAGATATCTCAATACAGTAGTTCTCCTCAATAGTGATTTGCGCAGCATCCAACAAATTACATACATGCACCTCTCACCATTTTATCACTTTTGGCGCCTTTTTTTTCCCCTCACACCCTGACATAACACAAACTTGAAAGTGCTTCGCATGTAGACAGCTGATTGATAAAGTAATGATGTATAACCACTTGCATTTTCATATATCGTTCCCTAACTGAAAGGCCAGAGACCTTCTTCCATTTGTTAAAATATGATGTACTTCCTTATAAGAGTGTACAATGTTTTTTTCCAACTATATTCATTTTTCTTCAACTATAGCGTTTGTATTCCATGTACTACTGACAATACCAATTACTGTGTTTTTTGCAATTTCTGTACTCATATTACATAATGATTTGCCTTTAAAACAGTACATTTTTAAATAAACATTTCAAATATTCACGGTTTCTCTTTTAATCCATAATCTCAACTGAAATGATTTCATATTGAAAAACTATTCATGGGTTCCACATAACCTTAACTGTAGTCACTGAGGACCTTATTTATGAAGACCTTCCGCCGCCGGTGCCTCATTTTTTAAAATGAGAAAAAGTGACGCACCGGTGGCGCAAGGCCTTCATAAATAAAGTCCTGAATGTTTTCTTTTCTCGACCTCACTTACTGATACTAGAACCTGCAAGCCAATTACGACCCGTGAACTCTTTCTTAGTAGGTCGCGCACCGTACAGACAGTTATACCACTGTTAAACATTTTTTTTTTACTGTTACCAAGCACCGCCACAGTTCCGCTTCACTCAGAGTTAATCACTGCTCCCACACTTCTACAGGCCAGACGCTATGTCGTATTTCTCTCCTTATCACCCTTTCATCTCCACAATAACAAACAGTTCTCCGCCTGCCACCACAGAACAGAGTCAGATGCAGAGGCACCAAAGAGTGAACCCATCACCAACTGCCATCTCCGGCTGTTTCCAGGGTTACACCTCATTCTGCACCTTGCTGAAGGCACAGGTCAAAAGTTCATGTCTCAACGTTCTACAGCAAACTAAGAAGACTGTTTTCCCTCCAGAAACACCTTCCAATCCACAGCTCTGTTACATGTCTTTTTTTTTCACACCCAATAGTACTTTTCCTTTAACATAAACATTAACATGCAACGTACTCTTCAATCTCCACTTATTACAATCAACCAATCATTTTTATTTTTTTAACCACACCCAGCCTCTTCCTTTTTCTTTATTTAAAATTTCAACTTCTAACTACCATTCCACTTCCAGAACCGATCGGAGGACGACTACAAATCCCTTGAAAATGAAGGTCTGGCTAATAGGACACAGTTATATTCACTGGAGTGAAAAATATGCAGTAAGCAGACGAATTTGCAACCTCGGCTTACCAAATGTACACATAACATGGATTGCCAAAAGAGGATTGAAATGTCACCAATTGATTCCATTGGTGAAAACGTTTATGCATCTCCCAGAACCAGACCTTATAATTGTGCACTGTGGTGGGAACGATCTAGGCACAATCACTGGGGTAGGTCTGGAAATGCTTCTAAAAGACACCTTTCGACAATTGATGACACTTTTTCCTCGATTTGCCTTGGTATATTCCAATATATGCCAAAGACAGAAATGGAATTGGTCCAATCAACATTGTGCACAATTTGAGAAAGCAAGGAGACATGTAAATAAATATGTTTCTGCTTTCCTCAGAGATTATGTTTCAAACAGACAAGGGAACCCTTAAGGTATAGCATAGGGACCTTGGGCATTAATTATTACAAAGAACAGTGGTCCCTATAACAAATATTTTGTAAACAATGATCATACACTTAATAGATTGTATGTCTTCTGTCCATCCAGACAGGAATTTATTTTTTGATCAAAAGAGTAGTTTTTGGTTGTTAAAAATGTCAAGCGGGCACAGCCGTGACCTTCAACATATACAGGACAACAACAAAAAGAACAAAATGGAAAAAGCACAAAATATGTCTGTACACTTGTGTTTCAGTAGGACAGACGTTAAATGTTAGACCGCACCATTGCAATTATCCATGTTACATACACATTTTGCATATGGGGTTATGTGTCGACGTTTCGATGCCTTTCTTAGAATGTGGGCATCATCATCAGGGCATTGGATGACATTATTGTTGTCTTAATCATTGAAAACGTAATAATTGGCATGGTTTAGACGGCGGGTGAAACCTGGGTTCTTGCAAATTAACCAGTTGTGTTCGCAGAGAATTCTGCAGCCTCGCGGTTCTTTTGAAATTCCGGCACGAGTTTATCACAGCGTTTACTTGGACAAGGATACGCCGAAAAGCACAATGGCTATTTCGGGATAGGTAGGTGGCTGCCACGAGTCTGGCGATCTGGTGCCCAGATCGCCAGACTCGTGGCAGCCACCTACCTATCCCGAAATAGACATTGTGCTTTTCGGCGTATCCTTGTCCAAGTAAACGCTGTGACAAACTCGTGCCGGAATTTCAAACGAACCGCGAGGCTGCAGAATTCTCTGCGAACACAACTGGTTAATTTGCAAGAACCCAGGTTTCACCCGCCGTCTAAACCATGCCAATTATTACGTTTTCAATGATTAAGACAACAATAATGTCATCCAATGTCCTGATGATGATGCCCACATTCTAAGAAAGGCATCGAAACGTCGACACATAACCCCATATGCAAAATGTGTATGTAACATGGATAATTGCAATGGTGCGGTCTAACATTTAACGTCTGTCCTACTAAAACACAAGTGTACAGACATATTTTGTGCTTTTTCCATTTTGTTCTTTTTGTTGTTGTCCTGTATATGTTGAAGGTCACGGCTGTGCCCGCTTGACATTTTTAACAACCAAAAACTACTCTTTTGATCAAAAAATAAATTCCTGTCCGGATGGACAGAAGACATACAATCTATTAAGTGTATGATCATTGCTTACAAAATATTTGTTATAGGGACCACTGTTCTTTGTAATTCCTCAGAGATTATAGCATGGGTTCTATTTACCACAACAACTTGCGATACCACATGCAAGACGTCTATAGGAGAGACGGTGTTCATTTCACGAATGAGGGAAACAGAATCTTCCTCTGCAACATCAGGCTCTGCATCGGTACTTACTTATAAATGCAGAAAACACTCAATTAACACAAGGGCTCTTTTCAGAGCCACCTTATATCTAAGCACTCAAACTTCTGATTTATCTCCATTTTCACACTCTTGTAAATAGGTGTGCGTGACCGGGTGCGCGCACCCCGTTATTTTTTTTCGGGAAAAAATTATATCTTTTCGCGTTTAAGGGCCTTACTGCACACCCCGAGAAAACCTACGCAGCAAGACAATCTCTACCTTCTCCCCTTTCCATGTTTCAACGCTTTGAAATGAACAATATATTTACTCGCAGTGACAAAATGGCGGACAAAACTTCCTGATTTCCTTCGAATCGAACGTTAACAGACGTCACGCAGCAAAAAAAAATTCCGCACACGCGCAGCCGCTTGGGTGCGCGCACGCGTGCGCGCCTATAGATATATAATTGACTTTAACTTTAATTTTCTCAACAACTACTGAACAGATTTACACCATTCCAAAAAAGCGTAATCTGCGAACCGGACTCTACAGTTTTGCCAAATTTCTTATAAATCCATTCAGCCGTTCGACCTGTAGCCGAGTCTAAAGGTCCTATGGAAAATAACATGCAGAAAACATGTTTTGGAACCCCCCTTATATCTCAGTCCCCACTTGACCAATCCCCCCCAAACTTTCAGGGAAGGAGCGCAGCGGACGGAGCCATCTTCCTTGAGAAATTCGCTAAGATTCTTCAACCAGAGCCAAAGTTATTCCAAATAGAATGTTGAGGATTTCCTATGGAAAACAATCCTAACTATAACTACCTACTGTCGCCAGTAGGTAATATATATATATATATATATATATATATATATATATATATATATATATATATATATATATATATATATATACAAATCCAAAAAGAAGTGAAATGCCCGCTCAGGAGAGGTAATTCACCAGATTGTATTCCTTCGTACCGTTACGCATTTCAACACACGATGATGTCTTGGTCACGCGATAATCACAGTGAGAGAAGGACGTGCTTAAGTAAATAATATACAATATACACAAATAAGGCACTGAAATTCTGCCTGCTCGGGAACTAAACATCAAGCACCATCTTGGAATGGTAACAAGCATAATGTAGAGTTCACACATTACTTGCAATTTAGTATTAAAAACAAGCATATTGATTTTTATTTGCAGGATCTTGTAAAAAGTCTACCCAGTTATATCTAGGATACTGGAGATTTTTTAAACAAATTGAACCAAATTAAATGGCAAGATGACTGGTGTATGCTAACGTTGGACATAGAATCATTATACACCTGTATTGATCATGATAAAGGAGTAGAAGCCATAAAACATTATTTAGGAAGCAGATCCTGCGAATATTACAGTCACAACAAAATGTTATGTGAATTGGTGAGATGGTGTTTGCACAACAATTTCTTTATATTTGGTAAAGGTTCAGGTTCAGGTTCAAAAAGCTTTATTCAAAATGTAAAAACAATTCATAAAAGCATACAGTACAATCACAATCATTGAAATTCATTATGGTTACATTTATATATTCAAACACTAAAAACCAATTTTAAAATCCATATACACAATATTTTAAAACAAATAACCATGAACATTCAATAAGGGGACATAGATAAAAAAGAAAAATAACAAATGCTGGGGTTAATTCAACAGGGGGCAAAAAATTATTCAAATATAATAGTCCGTCTTAGTCTCATGATTGCTCTTAAATACATCGTTACAGTATTAATCGTAAGATGATCTTCCAGAGTCCGTAGTTTGTTATAAGCCTCTCTCGACTTTCTTATTCCCCATGTTAGCAAAAGAGGTCTTAATATTTGGCGCCTTGGGTACAAATATAAAGTGCAATATAGAGTACAATGGATATTAGATTGAAATGATGTCTCATCACAGGGACAAATAAGTTTATCCTTGGACCAATCATTACACCTCGGGAGGGTTATTGATCTAAAAAACGTTTCGAGTTGAAAAGATGTAAATAATCTGCGGTTAAAGAAATGTTGGTCGACATCAAGGTACAGCTGAATATTTCTATGCAGTGTAACTTCGTCATGATTTATGACTGAAATCTTACACCTCTCTTTTTTCCATCTATTCGATTCAAAATGTTCCAACAGAGTTTTTTTTAAACTTATTCTGGAAACAAAGTCCATTGTAGTTGGGCTAGAGAAATATTCCGGGTGACCAATATCAGAAAAAGAGTGATTTGTGTAGGTAAGCCATGTTATGTTTTTTACCCCATTGCATAACAAGCAATCCTCTATTACAGTTCTATTCAGTGTTGTGGCGGGGTTGGTCCAGATGTTATGCCATAATAGAATTGGTGCCATCTTAATGATATCTGAAATGTGTTGTATGGCAAGCTCAGCATGGAGCACGTATGTTGATGTGCTGTTAGGCATTGCCAGTACATACCTTAAGAATGTATTCTCTAACCGTTGAATAGTTTCCAGACACTGCAACCCCCATAGACCTGCACCATAAGTGCCTATGGAGACGCATTTTGATTTGTAAATTTGGAAGAGCTCCCTAGGTGGCCTTGTTCCTATCTTTTTTGCAAAATGTAAAAGTGCTCCTGTTGCTTTAGTGAACGCTAAGGCTCTCGCTTTAACTGCAGGTTTCCAGTTGCCTCGTCTGTCAAAATGGACACCTAAGTAACAGAAGATATCTGCTAGGTCAATGCGTCTATTTTCTAAAATTATATTGCACGGTGCTCTGGCTTTCCGTGTGCCACAGGACATTGTAAAGGTTTTGGAGACGTTTATGTGGAGCTCCCTTTTACTCATGTATTGGGAGAATGTGTTTACCGCATTTTGTAAGCCTCTCTTAGTCAGTGACAAAATAGCCACATCGTCGGCGTAGAGGAGTATGGGTATGGGTTTTCCCTTAATTACTGGATAGTCATTATAGTGTTTTGCTAGGAAAGTGCCCACATCATTTATATATAAATTAAAAAGCAGGGGTGCAAGGATGCACCCCTGTCTTACTCCTCTGTGGATAGGGAAGAAATTGGAGCATTCTCCTTTTTTACCGAACCTCACACGAGCACCTGCCCCAAAATAAAGTTCTTTAATAAAAATACAAATCCTGTTGTTTAGCCCAATATCCTCTAAAGTTTGCCACAAAATATCATGCCTTACGCAATCAAATGCAGAACTAAGGTCTACATAAGTTACGTATAGATTGTTTTTTCAGCAGGTATATATTTTGACATAATAAGTGCAAGATTTAGACCTTGTTTTATCGTTCCTTTTCCTCAACTAAATCCATATTGCAATGTGGATAAAATATCGTTTTCATCGAGCCAATCCTGTATCCGGGAGAGAATGATTCTGCCTGCTATTTTCATTAAGCCATCTAAAAGCGAAATAGGCCTATAACAGGCAGGATCATTTCTATCACCTTTTTAGTAAATGGGAACCAAGGCGGCCTCTTGCCAGGTCTTAATAAAGCCAACTTTATTAGAGGAATTAAGTACATTTGTAAGGATTGGGGCCCAGAGATCAGGGAAGATTTTAAAAACATCAATTGGAACTTTGTCAGGTCCAGGGGCTTTAGCAACTGAACTTTCCTTTAAAGCTTTTTGAACCTCTTCTACTTCAAAGTAAATATCTATCGGATAACTGCTTCCCCTTTTTTCAGTTGTAGATCTTACATGGATGGGATCTTCTAAGGGAGCAGAGATACTGTAAAGTGCCTGAAAATGTTGCACCCATTCCTGTGTGGAGATTGCGTTGTCAATGGAAGGATCCCAGCGTCCTGGTAAAATGGTGCGTTTACGGCCTTCCAAAAGGCAACATTACCCTTTTTTCTACATGCCTCATGCAGCTTGGCCCAAGCTTTTAATTTAAGATCTTTTTTCCTGGAAGTTATGGCAAGGCGATAGTTCCGTCTAGCAGTTCTAATCTGTGATCTCGTTGATGAACTGGTGTGAAGGATGTTTTTGAGTGCAGTAAGTGCACTTCTACAATTTCTATCAAACCAGCCCTGGGGACCTTTTGTGTTATTGCGGGAGGTTCTTGTCAGAAGATTTTTAATTATAGAGCAGATGTTACCAAAAGATCTAAGAACAGAAGTTGGATCTTCTTCTTAGGACAGGCAAACATTGATGTCATCGAGGGTAGAGCACACCAGACTTTTTATAAAACTTTCTGGGATTACTTTTTCCCATTTATTTGTAAACCCATTTTTTTGCCCAAGAATCGGGGTAAGATCATAGTGTATGTCGAGGGATTGAAATCGATTACTCAGATCAAAATTGTAAGAGACCGAAATGGGAAAATGGTCACTCATAGGTGTATTGAGAGTGAGCCAGTCGGTTACCTGAGCAGTGTACCGAGTTGAATATAGAACAAAATCTACAATTGATTTTGCTCCTCTGCCATTAAAGTTAGGGGTAAATGTTTTAGGTGGATTACAGAGCTCATTCGTAAAAGCCAGGGAATAATCACCCATTATTTTGTTCAATAAATGACCAATCTTTGTATGGCAGAAGTGGTGGTGTATTGCCCCATGATCTTCTCCTTCTAGGCCACACACCCCCTTTGAACTCATAGGTCATAAGGTACAATTAAAATCGCCTAGCCAGATAATTGTCATATCCCCAGATAGGGATTCTTCGATAGAATTAAGAGTGGTAAGCAGTTTCTTAATTACCTTTTCCACTTCTGGTGGCGAAATATTATTATAGAAGTTTATAATTACTAGATTTTTTGAGGACCCCAGGTGGAAATTAAAATTTGGTAATAGTTATTATCCAGGTAGCTTTTTAAGATGGTCGGACCCGTCGTTATTGATGTATATAGGGCTAGTCCTCCCTTTGGTCTACCTCTTCTACTGGGTATAGCTGGGGTAAAAAAGGTTTTATATCCCAGCAGATGAAGTGCCTCGGTTGCCCATGTTTCCTGGATGGCAATGACAGAATGGGTTGTTATTATTGCCTGCCAGTGTATATCATCTATTTTACCGCTAGACCCGCCACATTCCATGAAATAACAGAGGCCAGGGTTTTACTCGTTGGTGAAAAAGATGAGTTATTTTGAGGGGTTTGAGATTGTACAGTGTTAATGATTTGGGTGAGTGACTCGCTTACTCTTCTCTCAGAGACTCCCACTATAGGTTGCGCTAGTGATTGATAGCCTGCAGAATGTAGTTGAGGGTGGGGGGTTAGTTTGGGAGAGGATCCCTATATACGTCAGTCTACACCATCTAACCCCAGGAGAACATGATATCTATTTGATAAGGTAGGTGAGTAGTAATAATCCTCCTGCTGTCTCTGATGTATAGGGTCCTGGTGGCGGTTGGGTACTATCAGTGTCCTAGGGTAGAGGTATTTTAATTGATGTAGCTGTATACCCAAGTTGTCCCTTTCCTGATACCACTCATTTAGATGGTTCATTACTCTGAAGTCTCTAAAGTTGATGATTATGACATCTCCACTAATGCCTTTTGGTCTAACCCCCAACCATTTTGCCCTTCTAACGTGGATGATTTCTCCATTAATATTTGGAGGGAGGGGTCGGTTCCTTTTGAGCCAGTATATTGTTTTGTTTTTAAGGCTCCCATAGTCTTCGTATTGGGTTGGGAGTAGCTCGGGGACCCCTGTCAGCACTGCAACAAATGGGGCTGGTTCTGGGGGGAGCGTAATTTGAATTTCTCACCAAGTTCTGGTTCCTGGTATATTTTGGGCCGTAGAATTGTTTTTACAAGTTGTGGTATTAGGGTTGTTTTTGGGCCCAGTAGTGTCTGTTTTCTTTTTATTGGGGTCTTTGTATGGAGTATCTACCCTTATAGTTTTTTCCCCTGTGTTTATTGGGCCTTGTAGGATATGAGTTGCCTGACTATGATTATTTTGGGCCTTGCCTGATTGTAAGGATTGAGCCATCACGGTTTTGTCAGAGGTAGATTTAGGGATATTTTGTCCTATTACTGTTTTACTCGCTAATCTAATAGCTTTCTCCTGGGGGGCTGAAGGAATGGTAGGTTTCTTGGCTACTATGTTCTTAGATGACTGCTTAAGAAGTTCTCTAGTTAATTCAACATTAGTTTGTTTTGTGCTCTCTAGTTCGCCTAATTTTTCAGAGATGATTTTTAACCTATGAACTAGCGGTAGGATTAGGGATTTAACCAATAGCTCGAAATTCTCTACCAGTTCTTTAATTGGAGGGGATTGTGCTACATGTTTATTAAAGGTGTTTATCTCATTAGGAGTAGACTCTTTTTGAATTTTCTTGGTATTCCCACATTTGGTGTCAATTCTCTTCCTAGATTTGGCACTTCTACCTTGGTGTGGTTCTGCCTCCCGTTTCCTCTTTCTGGGGAAAGGACAGTTCTTGGGAATTACCGGTGAAGGGGTACGTGGTTGTGGTAGTGACAATGACAACAAGGCCCCTTCTAATGGAGCCTCGTTACCTACTAGATCTATGGTAGGAATAGGTGACGTGATCTGTTCCCGTAACTGGAAGGGAATGCTGATATATCCCACCTTCACCTGTGTAACAGGGGAGTGTTGGGGGGGAAGAATTGTATTGGCTGTCTCTACGGAAACCATAATATCATTGATCAGAGATGGAGATAACTCCGTGGAGTGCAAGGAAGGGGATTCCGTGATGTTGGTATCCTTTTCAGGGGGTTGTGAGCATGTTACAGATGTAATAGGTGGGATGCCTGGAAGCGATACAAACGATGGCAATAAATAGGAATCCTAAGAAATATTAGTTGTATCAGATAAGTTAATAATAGAGAGTGTGGGCGGTGAACCAGCAGGTAGCGACAAGCGTCTTTCAGTATGCTCTATGGCAGTTGTCACTACTCCTATGGTCCTTTGCAACATACGATCTATAGCTGTAAGGGATTGTATATTAGTTTTGGATGGTTTAGCTGTTTTGGAGGGTGGCATGTTGGCTGGCAGTGTCCTAGTAAGGAGTATGTGCAGTTCTTACTTGATCAAGCTGTACAGTCCAACGAAGTAGGGGCATCCAACAACCAAGAGGGGTGGCCCAGCCCGGCCTCCTTCGGCCCCCTAATGGCCACAAAACGGCCCGCCCTTTGCCCGGGCTTCGCCCCAGGCGCTCCCGCGTGCTCCCACGCGCTCCCGCGACGCGGGTGTGTCCGTAGATTTATGGCGCCTCCGGGCGCGCAAGATGACGTTGGGCCGCACTGCCTCCTGGGGATGGTAGTCCTCCACTCGGCGGCCGCTCCGTTGGAGTTGCGGCGGCAGGAGGACTGCCAGTAACTGGGGCGGCTTGATGGTTGTAGGCAAGCGGGCAGCAGCAGCAGCGAAATGGATGTTCTCCGTGGGCAGGCACAAACAAACAAGGGACACCTGGTAAAGATATTTGAAGACAATTAGGGGTGTGGCGATGGGATCCTGCTTCTGCTTTACATGTTGGCTGGTGGGAGGAGCGGGATCTCATCATCACCCCAGGTTTTAAATATGTACGGCATTGGATGCGATTTATAGACAATGTTTTCTTTTGTGTGGGAGCGGGATGAATTTAGTGCCCGAAATTTTGTGGATTCACTAAACAAAAACAAGTACAACCTCTTTTTAAATTTAATGTAAGTTCAATCAAATCTGAGTTTTTAGATGTGCAGGTTAAAATAGAAAACCACACCATCACAACATCCCTATTTCGTAAACCCACTACTGGCATAGTATTCTACATGCCAGCAGTGGACATCCGAGACACATGATTGAAAGTATTCCCTATGGGGAACTTTTGCGTCTCAAAAGAATTTGCAGCACTCCTGAGAGCTTTGAGATAGGAGCCATAGAAATGGCAGCGCGTTTAAAAGCAAGGGGGTACAGTGACTCAACACTATCAAAGGCCCTGTCTAAGACCCAGGAACGATCTAGGGAGTCTTTATTGGCACCAAAGAGTCCTTACAAGGTGAATGATAATGATGCTCCGCGCTTGATAATGTCTTCCAGTAAGCAGGAGAGAAAGATCAAATCTATCATAAAAAAAATTGGCCCATCATTATGACTGATGGAATCCTAGGCAACAGATTACCCGATACCCCGACCATTACCTACAGGAGGGCAAGCAGCATGCGCAACAGGATAGTGAGAGCAAATCCAGAATTAGGTAGTGGAAGTACCTGGTTAACAATGAAAGATGGGTTTTTTAAATGCTCAACCTGTCGGGTGTGCAAATTTGGGACGAACACAACCCATTTTGATACTCCTTTCTCCAATGTTCAGACCGCAATCAAAGGCAACTATAGTTGTCGGACTGAGTATGCTGTGTATGTCCTGGCGTGCACCTGTGGCTTACGTTATGTGGGCAGCACTAAGCTGCAGGTGCATGTCAGGATTTTGCAGCATCTCAGGGCAATTGTGAATAACGATAATATGTATCCGGTTGCAAGTCATTTCAAATCTACACAAAATAACAACTTAGCATGCCTCATATATTTTGCGATTGATGCAGTGGCCCCCCTTAGAAGAGGGGGAAACAGGGAAAAAATGTTAAGGAGAAAGGAGACAAGATACATAGTAGAACTAGATAGTAAATACCCCAACGGGTTACATACGACGGACGATTTGCACAATTTTCTATGGAGTGTATATATAATTTAGATTAATATCAATTTTTATTAACTTTAACTGATACTGTTTTTCTCTATATGAACTGAACAATGAGATGTTTAAATCGAATGAAATGTTTGTGGATAAAGTATAGATGAAATTCATAAGTATGGATATTTATATACCTAGAGAATTCCTGATATAATCAGACTATGTACATATACATAAATACTTTTAAAGGTATCACTTGTAAAATAATGTACATACACTTTTTTTGTGAAGATTAATGTGAAAAGGTCTGTTTATTCTTTATTTTGATATATGAAAGATCTTGTAGGTATAAGTTAGAGGGTATCACGGGTTATTACACTTGTAGTATAAGCACATGCCACATAAACTCATGGAGAGAAAAAGAGGAAGTGTAAGATGAAAAGGGAGAAAACAAGGTAAAAATGTAATATTATAGTCAATTATGTACATAGTTTTGAAACAAACCGAAGTATAGATCAAGAATTTTGTAAATTGGTTGAATCAATTATCAAATGGGCGGTGCTAATTCAGATTCAAGGTGGTGGCAATAATTGGAGCATTGTCTGGACAGAGTTATGTAAATATTACATTGTATATAGTACGGATATCAATGGAGCATGTTGCATACTCTACAATGATTCTTTGAATTTATACAATAAGGAATTGTATCATACAATGTTAGAGTATATGTTCTATAACTTTATATAAAATAACGACAAGCTGAGCGCTATGCATTAAGCAGATATAGTCAATTGTCACTCTTGATTTTAAATGCATTTTAGATGTATATATTGTATATAGGTATTTATGGTTTATTATAAATTTTTATTTCACTAGAAACTTTAATTAAGTATATCTATACCGGTACCAGCATTTAAGTGGTTGAAAATGAATAATCAGTTTGCTATTTTACGATCAGGCAATACAATATACTTTATTTACACAATGTATTGATACAGTTAAAAGTGCACATATTGAGTAATAACATTTAAAAACTACTTAACGTTCTTAAGAATGTTCTGCATAGTATTTTCTTAATGTCTATGGGTGTGGTCATGTGACTCACAGAAGGAGGTGGTATATGAAAACTTTAAAAAGTAGAGCTGAAGCGGTGCTCCTTGTGTGATCAAGAGCACTTGATGCTTGAAACGCGTCATCTTTGAAAGGTTGCAAGAATAAAATCATTGCTTTGCCTGAAGCAGTGGGGTCTGCCTCTTCATTTCGCTGTGGTGGAGGTTTTGAAGACTTTTGCTGATTAATTTCGGACACTCCAATTCCCAGAAATCACCACAGTTCCATTCGGACAGCCCATCTCGGCGTGGCAGATGTTAAATAGACGTTATAAGCGATGGGGGAGTGTTCATCATGGTATTGCCTCTGAAGAAGTGAATAAACGAAACGTGTCAGGCAAAAACGTGATTTGCATTTATTTTCTGCTTGCAGGCGGTTGCTGCCCGTACCAGTGATTCAAGGAACAGGTTGAGCCTTACGCAGCTGCTCGTGTGCCTTCCAAACTGTGTGTGTCAACCAGGAGCTTGATGTTTTGGGGGCTGCACGGCCGTCGGAAGGGCACCACCCCGCGAACATTGGGGGCCATAAGGCTTGGTCTTCATCTACCTGATCATGGGGCAACTGTGCTGGATTGAGGACAGTGACGCTTGTGGGGGCTCATCCAGAGCTTAAAAGAAATGTGCTTCCATTTGAGGATTAATTTCAGACACTCCAATTCCCAGAAATCGCCACAGTTCCATTCGGACAGCCCATCTGGGCATGGCAGATGTTAAATAGACGTTAAAAGCGATGGGGGAGTGTTCATCATGGTATTGCCTCTGAAGAAGGGAATAAACAAAACGCGTCAGGCAAAAAAGTGATTTGCATTTATTTTCTGCTTGCAGGCGGATGCTGCCCGAACCAGTGATTCAAGGAACAGGTTGAGCCTTACGCAGCTGCTTGTGTGCCTTCCAAACTGTGTGTGTCAACCAGGAGCTTGATATATATATATATATATTCACTGAAAAAACCATAGGTTATAGACCATATATAGTTAGGAATTAGCATTTACAAAACCTTAATTTACTCGCACAAAACCATAGAAATTCG
This sequence comes from Lissotriton vulgaris, assembly GCF_964263255.1. NCBI lineage: Eukaryota > Metazoa > Chordata > Amphibia > Caudata > Salamandridae > Lissotriton > Lissotriton vulgaris. Next base: position 215,346 of record NW_028249875.1, on the reverse strand, counting down.
AATATATAGTTAGTTGCAATAACTATATATCGCGCACCTGCAATCCACTGCTGATGATGTCACATATTACATCATTCATGACATGGTCAGTGACATCACTGATGACATCATCCAGTGACTGTATGTTTCTGTAAAGTTAAAATATGTCTTACATATTGAAGAATGAGTGGATGTATAACTGTTTGGATGAAGGATTTAGTAGGTGCATGACTGACTGTATGAGAGAATGATTAAATGTGACTCACTGAGTGCATGGGTTAGTGACTAAACTGTCTTAATTTGTGCTTCATTATTTCGGTAGTTCTGTAAACTGCTGCATGTGTTGATCAGTAGCTATATGAGTAACTATATGGGTTATTGATTGGTTGCCCAAATATTTGTATGGGAGAGTGAGTGTGTGTGTGGGGGTGGCTGGGAGGTATGAGACTCTGTGCATAAATGTGTGAGCAGTTGATTTAGTAGATGTATGGGTTCAAAAGTGCATGTATAAACAGCTGTATGGGCGGATGACTGTATGCATGAGTGTATTGGTGAGTGATTGGATTTCTCAGTGCTACATGTCAAAGTAAGTACATATGTAAAACACAGTACATGTAAGAGTTGACATATATAAATAACTGTGCATAAGAGCCAGTGAATGTGTGAGTGGCTGTATGGATCATTGTGAACTTGTATCAGTGATTGTATAAGAGAGTAAATATGTCTTAGTATATGTTTGATTAAGTAAGGTGTGTATAACTGTATAGTTGAGGAAATGGAGGTGTGATTGATTCTTTGCATGACTGACTAGGTGTGTGTGTAACTCCATGGATGAGTGACAGTCTGTGAGTGTCTGTTTACACTGATTGTATCTAAGGTTATATTAGAGTCTGACGAGGTTCATCGTATTATCACATGAATGATATCATCAGTGATGTGATCAGTAATGTCAAATGAGATGTTATCAGTGATGTCATTTGAGATGTCATCAGTGATGTCATCAGTGATGTCATTTGAGATGTCATCAGTGATGTAATTTGAGATGTCATCAGTGATGTCATTTGAGATGTCATCAGTGATGTCATCAGTGATGTCACTGACCATGTCATGAATGATGTAATATGTGACATCATCAGCAGTGGATTGCGGGTGCGCGATATATAGTTATTGCAACTAACTATATATTCGAATTTCTATGGTTTTGTGCGAGTAAATTAAGGTTTTGTAAATGCTAATTCCTAACTATATATGGTCTATAACCTATTTTTTTTTCAATTAATTTTCTAGGTTTTGTAAATGCTAATTCCTAACTATATATGGCCTATAACCTATGGTTTTTTCAGTGAATTTCAATGGTTTTTTAATAGCAAATATCAAAGGCTATCAAATGTCAAGTACGTGATAGGTAAAAACATTTTCGTGTTTATGTACGCTGATGTGCTTTGAACGCTGCCCCCCCTACCCCCTCCGCTTTTCTCTTAGGAGTACTCTCTCTTTGCAGATAGTGAAGGGTAGTTAACGCAGGCCTTTGCCCCCGTTGTAATCCGTCGTGCCTGCTTCTCTCTCCATTTGATTGATTGTTATGCAAGCATTTACTGTTTTAGAATTGGTTCTCTTTGGTTCATTCTCTATTTACAAACAATCACAGAGTCGCAATACTCTGTTTAGTCTTTGCAGATAGTGAAAAATCGTTTAAAAAAACAAAAGGAATCGAGCAAAATCAGTAGGCCACTAATGGGATCTCTTTTTGACCTCGCTAAAATAGAAACATTAAGAACAACCCCTCATGAGAAATACGAAACTAGTGAGATGAACTGAGCTCCACACAATGATGGCTGCAAGACAGCTCGGCTCTGCCACCCACCCCACCCAAAATAACGACAAACCCTATGCAAATATTATAAATATATACAAAACACCAGCAAAGTAACAGGGTAAAACATTTTATTAAATAACTATTTACATAACTATTTTATACTTTTAGTTGCCCGATCCGGCTAGCTCAATCGATCGAGCATGAGACTCATGCACTCTGATCTCCTTGGCCTCAGTCAAGCATCAATAGTAAGATTTTCATACATGAGTGTACGTTCATGGTTTTGGTCCCTGAGTTGCTTCGATGTCACTGCCTTGCACAAATGGCATAAGTCCTGGATGTTGGGTGCCATAGTTCAGAGTTCTGAGCAGCGCTTGTAACACTGTCTAAAGCTTATTTGCAGCTTCACTATTCTCAAAGTAAGTGGGGGCCGTTTGTGGACCTGACTGCATTTGAAAACAATGTGATACGGTACCTCCCTAAACCGCTTGACGGAGGCCCCCGAGGGGCGGTGTGATGGCGCGGACTCGGAGAAGGCGCTTGGCTCCGACCCCCTCCCCAAGTCTTGTTGCCCTGGTGTGGCCTGAGATCGCACCCGACATAGGCGGCCGGCTACCGGGGTCAAGCGGAACTTTTTGCCTTTTGGTGATTCTTCCATTCTGAACATTGTCCCACAATCCGTTTGACCTGAAACGATTACACAAATAAAACATTTGTGAGTTTTAAATTTCCGGAGAAGTATAATTCACCAATACCTTTCTCTGTAGATCTTTTTCCATTAACAATCCCAGTTCCATCACCCGCCCAGGATATCACTACTGTTAGTTGTCATTTTTGCTTCTGTTTTAATAAAAAATGTTTTAAGGTGTTTACTGTTTTTGTTGCGATGTATATATTTATAAGTTATTAAAGTGTTATAATCCTACTAATTTTTTATCGATTATTGCTCTTTGAGATATTCCCTGTCTACAAACAGAGAAGAATAGGAATATTCTGTCTCCCTTTGCAGATAGTGAAGGATAGGTAATGCAGACTTTTGTCCCCCGTTGTAATCCGTCATGCCTGTTTTTCTCCCCACTGATTGATTGATTGGCTGGACATTTATTGTTCAAGGAATAGTTCTCTCGAGGTATTCTCTGTTTGCAAATAACGTGGAATAGAAATATTCTGTCTAGTCTTTGCAAGTAGTGAAGGGTGGGTAATGCGGACCTTTGTCCCCCGTTGTAATCTGTCATGCCCATCTACTCCCCACTGATTGAGAAACTAGTTCCACCCGGACCATTTATTAGAGGTACATCATCTGGCTCAACCGGAGAGTACCCCTAATAAAGAAGACATATGTAAAAAACGAAGTAATCACTGTATCCTGTTAAACAGAAACTTTAGCATGAAACACACTTGAAAAGGAAGGGAAAGAAATCGAACAAAATCAGTAGGCCACTGATGAGTTTTTGACTTTGCTAGAAATAAGAAACATGAAAGTAGTGAAAGAAGCCAAGCTTGACGTTACGGCAGCCACGAGGTAGCTAGGCTCCGCCACCCCCCCACTGCTCCAAGCATGTCTGTCCCACCGCCCGCCACGCCCATTAAAGGTAACATGAAATAGATACAAATCAGCAGATACCTACCCCCATTCCGGAAACTCCCGAAGTGCAACAGGGCCACGGTTACGCCCATCCAGAAGATGAGGCCTCGACACGTGCAGGGCGGGGCCCAGCTAACCGCCATCAGCCGTGGCGTGGATGGCCCGAAATGTACTGGTCTCCCGATTCCCTTCTTCTACCGCCTTGCAGGCCACGGGGGGGGATGTCTTGCCTCTGCCTCCGACCCCCCCCTTCTTATCGCCTGGTCCGGACATCACGGATATCAACGCCAGGTGTCGGCGTGGGGTGCGCTGGGAGGGAGAGGCGGCGCGAACGAGCCTCTCCCACCCCCCCAGGTGGGGGCCCCTCAGCTGCACCCCCAATGCTCCACTCACCCAACAAAAGGGTCGTCGCGTAAGGTGCACCAGGAGAGGAGCCGAGGCCGACGGTATCTTCTTCTTTCTTCAATAATGGCTGCGACAACACTGGGGGGGATGTCTTGCACATGCCACCGACCCCCCCCTCTTATCGCCTGGTCCGGACATCACGGATATCAACGCCAGGTGTCGGCATGGGGTGTGCTAGGAGGGAGAGGCGGCGTGAACGAGCCTCTCCCACCCCCCCCTCAGCTGCACCCCCAACGCTCCACTCACCCATCAAAAGGGTCGTCGCGTAAGGTGCACCAGGAGAGGAGCCGAGGCCGACGGGATCTTCTTTGGCTGCGACAACACTGGAGAGGAATGTCTTGCACATGCCACCGACCCCCCCCTCCCCTCGTATCTCCTGGTCTGGCCCCGGCTTGGTATGAACTCCCCGTTCGGTCCTGAAGCGGCGCCCTGCAGGCCACGGGGGGGGATGTCTTGCCTCTGCCTCCGACCCCCCCCCTCTTATCGCCTGGTCCGGACATCACGGATATCAACGCCAGGTGTCGGCGTGGGGTGCGCTGGGAGGGAGAGGCGGCGCGAACGAGCCTCTCCCACCCTCCCAGGTGGGGGCCCCTCAGCTACACCCCCAACGCTCCACTCACCCAACAAAAGGTCTCGTCCACTATTGGGAGGCAATGATGCTCCACTCACCCAGCGAGGGTCTCGTCCACTGTTCCGGTGCAACGACGCTTCTGAGTTCAACTATAAAATGAGTCCTGCGTACAGAAACGTTCTCCTCAACTTTGAAGATTCTATAAGAGCCACGGGGGCCCCCGACCCCCGCAGACACCCCCGGGACGTCGGCGCGCTCATGCTGGCGCCGGCCTCAGTCTTGAAATGACCAAAATCCTGCAAGACTACCAACTTGATCAGTTCCGGTGGTACACCAGTATGACCCGGTAGGAGAGATTGTTGCCTCCCACCCCACTTTGACTGATGGTTCATGTCGGCAGTCCCCTCTGCTACCCTTCAACGAAAACTTTTGGACTGCCGAAAGAGGTCCCGGTCCAACCACGAGTTGGTGGAGACATTTTGACTATACTTGGACCTTCATGACCTCACCCAAAATAGCGCCGGTACAAATGAAACTCTCAACTCCTTGTTGTGCCCCGATTGCTCAGCCTTGATATCATGAGATATGTATGCAGTTTTTAGCACATGAATTGATATGGAATAAGACTGATTATATGTTCGGACAATGAATTGATCCAGGAAGGATATTGATTATACGTTCGAACAATGAATTGACATGGGACGGGTACTGATTACACGTTCGAACAATGAATTGATATTAAGTTCTAATGCATCATTGATTACTGTATTTATTATTGAAGGTTCGAATTGTCGACACTTTTGGTACTTGCTCACAATGAATTATCGATCTGATTTTGTTGCACTTGTCGCACTTTTTACTATGAAATCAACGACCACTGACTCTCTGTTATGTTTTCCACAAATAAATACTCCCCCCCCCCCATTTACAGTTCCAGCCTGCTCCGTGGCCGGCCCACGGGGTTGAAGGCCCGTATTTGGGCACCAACATTTTTATTAAAGGTTTTTGAAAAAGCAAACGTAGTTGTAACGCGTAGATTGGTAAGTTTCGAATAAATGGCCACTGTTTTCGATTTTTTTTTATTTTTTAAAAAAAAGCAGGTGAAATGAAGCAGCTCAATTAGTTAAGGGTTAAAAAGTATAGTACGCAGAAACATTGAAAATATGAATGGTCCAGGTTTGTTGTATGTGTTTTTCATTTTTGTACAGCATAAAGCAATCGATAAAGATCCTGGTATTTAGCCTCTACTTGATATGCTACCTGTATCAGGGAAGTTGTTTTAAATGCCCCTGAGCCACCCCGAACAAATGTCACCTGGCCCCCCTAGTACGAACAAAAACGACCCCGTACCACTGTAGGTTATCTCTCTTCCACAAAAATGACAAAAATTACTTTCTAGGACGTTTTGGACATTGATGATTTTCATATGATCTATTTATTAAAGTAATACTCATCTCTCCGCATGAAATTAATTTTCCACATGCTACACAAGTCAATCTCATCTGCCTAAAGTTCTTTTACAGATTTGGGACCGTTTCCCTTGCCTCTGACTCACTTATTGCTAAGTCATTGGTGGATGTTTTTGCCGGTCGGGGATTATCCACCAAATCTCAAAGTTGTGCTTTAGAATAATTAAGAGGGTGCCACCTCTCCATGTGCCGATGCATGGTATGATTACCATAGCTATATTTTTTTTCGGTCCCTCTCGAAAGTTTTTTTTTTGCAGATGAGGCAGGTAACGAACCTGGCATTAACTTTCTTTTCATGAGAAGGAAAAGAAAAAAATTGCCAGATAAAATTCACTTTCACATGGGACGTTCTTGGCATTTCTTTCAGAAACTTTTACATCACTGTGTCATTTCTTTGTCTATCCTAGTTAAAGCAATGTCATGTAAATAGTTCTTTAAAAAGTTTTTTTTTAACGTGTTTACTTTGTTGGAGCGTTGTATATATTTATAAGTTATTAAAGTGTTATAATACTACTACTTTGTTGGAGTGCTATATATTTTTAATGTGACACATAATTGTGAAGACTTTGATGTACAAAAAGGCATCCCTGGAATCTTCCGCTTCAGGCTCGGTCCCACACACCCTTACAGTGAGAATCCCCTCCCCAATCACAATACAGGATCGTTATCAGATAGTAGGAACGCGTGTGGTGTGACGGATCTCATGAGGTGGGGGCCTTGATCTACTGTAACTCCTTTGAACAGGGGTGATTCTTTACAGTTGGGGCCATAAACTACATCTGCAGGGCTAGGTGATAGCCTGGGACCGGCCTGGACAATCGGACACAGAGGAAGAGGAGTGTCAGAGGGTGCGGTAGTGAATAGGGTGAAAGGGTGGTGTCGGGCGGGCACAGGGTGTGATTCTCAGGGAAGAGCAGCGCAGATGGGGGGAGGTTTATGGCCCATGCATAAGACAGAGAGCGGGGGTGACCAGTGCGTGGGGGAGATGCTTGCGAGGGTGGGGAGCCATGCTGAGGATCGGCAGCGTGCAGAGAGTGGGTCTGGTCAAGGCATCTAAAATGGCTGCCGTGCATGACAAAAATGTGGCATTGGAAAAAAAGCAAGATGGCGCAGACAATGTTTATCAATACGAATTAATTTATAACAATTATTTTTAACAATATATTTACTCGCAGTGTCAAAATGGCGGTCAACACTTCCTGATTTCCTTCGAATCGAACGTTAACAGAAGTCAAGCGGCAAAAAAAAAAAAAAAACGCTCACGCGCAACCGCCGGAAGACAAGCATCAATCAACATATATGAGCCTCCTCAACCACCCTCAGAAAACATAGGGGGTCAGGATATGTCTCCCATACCCCCTTATACCCAATACTCACATTGCTTTTCCTCCATCTTGTAATTTAATTAAATCGAAACACAAAATGACAAAATTCCCGTTTCGCTACCAGTTTGCGACCCGGTTCACGAACCGAGAAGCGCTTCTACCGCGAAAAATCATTTTTTTTAATTTGCCCCACGGGACCCTTTAATAACCCCAACATCATTCCTAGGGGGTCAAGAGGAGTCTACCTTGCCCCCTTTCATAAATTCCCCCTTCGTTTTTCTCCTCCTCTTGTCTCTCGATCCTACCGAGAGACAAGATGGCGGCCGCACCGGACTGTTTAGAATTTTGACAGACACCGGAGAGCCAATCAGCTTCGCTTCACAAAGCTCCGTTACGCGAAAAGTACGCGATCTGGAGCGCTATCCGGGACGCTGTCACAGATATATCTGTTTTTTTAAACGTTAATTTCTCAAAATCCACTGGAGCACATATATTGAGACCCAGCAAAGGCACATCAGGCTAACAGTCCCTACAATTTTGCCAAGTTTCGTGTAAATCCATTCAGCCGTTCGAGCTAAAAGTGAGGCCAAACGCCCTATGGAAAAATGAATGGGAAAAACACGTTTTGGGACCCCCCTCTTTTCTCGGCCCCCCCTAGATGAAACCCCCCCAAATTTTCAGGGGCTGCTCAGAAACAAAATGTGCCATTTTCCTGAAAATTTCAGCCGATTCCGTCCACAAACGCCAAAGTTATTAGACATAGAATTTTCAAAAGTTCCATAGAGAAAAAATCCTAACTATATATACTTACTGGCGACCGCCAGTAGGTAATATATATATATATATATATATATATATATATATATATATATATATATATATATATACAAATCCAAAAAGAAGTGAAATGCATGCTCAGGAGAGGTAATTCACCAGATTTTATTCCTTCGTACCGTTACACGTTTTGACACACAATTGTGTCTTGGTCTCGCTATAATCACAGTGAGAGAAGGACGTGCTTAAGTAAATAATAAAAAATAAACACAAATAAGGCACTGAAATTCTGCCTGCTTGGGAACTAAACATCGAGCACCATCTTGGAATGGTAATGAGCATAATGTAGAGTTCACACATTACTTGCAATGAAGTATTACAAACAAGCAAAGGTCATTAGTTAATATTCACTAATACATACAGAATCTAACATGTTTTCTATTTATTAGTCTGTATTGAAATGTGAAGTACTTCAGTATTTTCTCCTCTTTTTACTGTATAGAAGGGGTGGACCCTCGTATCTTTTAGACCTTGTTAACAGGGACATAACCCAACTGTTAGAATGCTCAGAGGTACTACATTGATAAAATGAAACCTTTTCTACACGGTCTAGTGCCTTGTATTTTGCGAACCCCTGTGTATGAATATTGATGCTGGCGGACTAGTGCCTGCCTATACCGTTACCTCTGATTAACACAATGCAGGACAGATTCTACATCCAAATGTATACAATTACTAGCCTCTGTTATCCTTGCAAAATGATATATAACACAAATACTGTATCAATTCAACGAATTGTTACAAATATTATTAACTAAAAAATGAAGAAATTAAAAAAGTGTAAAAAAGTGCCATTTCAAAAATCGGAAAGTCTCTTATCTTATCGGTGCATAGTGTCTATCCATTGAAGAGGGTAGGGATCCCGTGAAGTTTCTCAAAACGTGCAGGTGAAGGGTCCCTTCCTTTCCACCTGTAAACAACCAAATGAAAAGATAAGTTAAAACCATGTTTAAAAAACATACTCTTATAAATATAAATGTTCATACTTCTTACACACAATTTATATAGTAGAATAACTACACATTACATTTAGTTTTCATGGAGGTGGGTTTCCAGTTCCTCATCCAAATTATGCCCCCCAGGGAAGGGAGTTTCTAATTCAATGATCCATTTGGACTCTTTCTTTCTTAACGCCAGTTCCCTATTGCCACCCCTCCTCCCTATGTTCACCTGTTCAATGGCATAAAATCTGAGGAGTGCATTGTTGGACTTGTGTTTGTCTTGGAAATGGAGGGCAATAGGATAGTGTAAATCAATATTTGTAATGGCACGGAGATGTTCTTGTACCCGTTTCTTAACCATATAGACAGTATTGCCCACATAACGTAATTTGCAAGGACATTCTAACACATATACAGCATAATTAGTGCTGCAAGTTAGAAATTGTGTCAGAGTGCGATTTTTTTCTCCCCGGAACTTTCACCGTGTGGCTGGTTTTGCAGGCTCTGCAATGTCCACATGGGTAAAACCCTTTTAAATTGTGTACATTGCGTTTTGTTGTTTCGGAGATGTCCCCCTTGACCAGAATATCTCTCAAACTCCTGCCTCTTCGGTATGTAATTTGGGGCCTGTCCTTAATATATGGGCCAATGATGTTATCAGCTATAAGTATCCTCCAGTTATCTGCCAGAACTTTACAAACCTTATTCGAGTCCTGATTGAAGGTGGTGATGACCCTGGTTTCTACTTCCTTGTTGGGAAGGTTCTTTTTTCTCCTCTAGAGTGCTGGATCTAGTTGTAACTTTTACTTTATTCATTGCTTTCATCAGCACCCATTCAGGGTAACCACGTTCTTTAAATCTGGCTACCACCCTCCTCTCTTTCGCCTCATACGGTTCGTCTGTACTAAAGTTTCTTCTCGCCCTAAGTAACTCTCCATAAGGTATACTCCATTTAAATGTCTCAGGATGAGCACTGAGGGCGTGAAGAAGACTGTTCCCTTCAGTTGATTTCCTGTGGAGACTATTAGTGAGCTTACCCTCACGTACCGTTACTTGTGTTTCGAGGAACTCAATACTACTGGAACTCATAGTCACTGTGAGTTTAATATTGTATGGATTCATATTCAATTTTTCAATAAAATTCTTGGCTTCTTGTTCTGATCCCCTCCATATCACGAAGAAATCATCAATATAACAAATCCATACTTTGACCAGCCTGACCTCGATTCTGAGGTTACTGTCACAGCAAATCTCCTCCTCCCATTAGCCAAGGAAGAGATTCGCAAAACTCGGCGCGAAGCTTGAATCCATCGCGGTTCCACGCACCTGCCTGTAGAGATCATTAATAAACATGAAGATATTGTTGGTGAGACATATCCTCATCATCTCTATAAGCATGTGCATGCGTTCAAAGTATGCTATTTCCCTGTTTTTCAGAAAGTGGAAACATGCATCTATACCCTGGTTGTGATCAATTATAGTGTAAAGCGAACTCACGTCCATCGTAATGAGTATGAGCCCCTCCTCCCAACTGATGTTCTCTATTTTAATCAAGAAGTCCTTTGTACCCTTCATGTGCGAGGGTAACGATGTCACATACTCACTCAAAAAAGGGTCTATATATTTAGATATACTTTCATTCACACCCCCCATGGAGGAAACAATTTTTCTGCCTGGTGGTATGTCAGTTTTCTTGTGCACTTTGGGCAAGAGGTATAATATAGGCAACTTGGGCTAATCTGTTTTAAGATAACAGTACTCTTGCCATGTGATAAACATGCCTCCTGTTACCCGGCTAGCTTTTCCCATGTGTAGTTTATACTGTGATTGTATTCCCTAGTGTTGCTTTTACAGTAGAAAGTTCTATCCTCCAACTGTGTATTCGCCTCCTCAATGTACAATTCTCTCCCTCATAAAACGATATTGCCCCCTTTGTCTGAGGGTCTGATGATAACATTCCTATCCTCTGCTAATGAGACAATAAAGTCACATTGTGTTTTAGATAGGTTAAAATTTGCATAGTTATTTCTCACTTGGTTATGCTTGTGTTTAACCAGTTCCCTGGTACCTACCTCATGGAAGGTATCGATCGTATCATGGGGCATTATTGGCAGAAAAATTAATTTTGGTCTAAATGGGGTACATGCTGCCTTATCTATTGGGATGTCATACCCTGCTTGTAAACCAGATCTATCTCTATTGTTCTAGATACACCCCCCAGGTCATAGACTGTGTGTAGTGTTTCTACATCCCCTACAGTCAGTCCTGGTGTATTCATAGTAGCCCCCATTTGTATTTCGCCTTCTGTCACTTTCCTATTATACAAGGTATGCCATTTTCTTAATTTCAATTTTCATATGAATTTAAAGATGTCTATTTTAGTGTTGGAATAATTAAAAAGTTCAGTAGGGCAGAAAGTCAGTCCCAAGCAGAGGGTGGTTTTCTCTGCTTCATTTAGAGTTCTTGCGGATAAGTTTATAATAGTTCTGTTTACCATTTCTGGGTCCATCATTATTTGGTTTTTCTGTATCCTTCCCTTCTGGTTCCCATGGGTTTTTGATTTGTTGATTCTTTGTCTTGCTTTGAGACGTCTTCTTTTGGAGCGCCCCTGTGTCAGGATGTGCTCTTCTAAATATGCACAGGAGCAGAATGTTGCAAGTTCCCAATGCCATTCTAAGGTTTCTCAGCAACACGCAGTATAAGCATGTGTGCCAACAAAACCCCAGGGGGGAAAGGGGATGGGAGAGGGAAGAGACAGCCACACCACGTCTGATTCTTTATTCAGCTTCAGACGTCTTCTTCTGATTTCTTCTTCTTTTGATAGTACGAGTATGAAGTCTACTGTAAGGGAAAATAACACTCATTAAGACTCTACTCTTCCATCTAAGTATGAAGACTGAATATTCTAGACTACTGTTCACCTACCCCGCCTAGATGTGACCAATGCCTCTCTTCTTTTCTTTTATTTTGAGTTTCTTCTTATCACTTATCTTCTATTAGGCTGTAACTAATTAGTGTGCAAGAAACAGTAATGATTAATGCTCTTCTATAGCTTTTTACTAATCTGTTTCTTTTATCTTTCTTACAGGTTCTTCACCTATCTTGTTGCAGCTGTAGTCTTGGTAAGTATCAGAATATAACTAGAATCTGCTTTACCTCAATTGGTTTTATCAATGCTTCTTTTGTTTCTCCTCAAAACAAACACTACCAGAGATCTTCCTTCACTCTAAACTCCTCTGTAATTGAACTAAAATTGTCTTTTTATGATTTAGCTTTATCTTCAAGCCCTAGCCTTTTCTTATTTTCAGTAAATAGTTTCTTCACTTATATCTACTGCAGCACACTCAAAATATCGTACTAGCAAGGCTTTCTATTCAGCTTGTGCTGACGCTAGTACTCTAGTTTCTTTTTGCGAGCAGTGAATCTTCTCCAGGCATGCTCTGTTGAATGCGCTAAACGAATGCCATTGCTTTTCCTCATAAGAAGACATGCGCATGCTCGTAATCCATTAAACCCAAAAATATTGGAAAGTCTTACTTGGGTCTCCGCTTTATCCTCAGCACGTACTGGACAAGGTTGGTTTTTTCTTGCTCTACGCAACAAAGTTTATTTCCCTAACTTCGCGGCGGAACTCTCTGCCACGACGTTCTTCTTCTCTCAAGGTTCAGGTGAAGTGCACCACAGAACGGGCGCCTCACCTGAATCATGCTGATTGAGATCCACCACTAGAGCGCTAACTTACGACTCTGATAATCGCTTTCTGGCGGCCATTTTTGGGTTGGATCTTGTTGGTGATTTATCTTGTTTTAATGCCTTCCTGATTCTCCCACATGTAGCGTTCACATAGAGCCTCTTTTTAACCTTAGGCTTGACAATCCTGACACCCCGCTTCTTGGTCTTCCTCGTATTCGACTTTGGCCTCGGGCCACCTGTGGTGTCGTATTCTTGCTTTGAGTTCCTTCTCTGTCTCTGCGTGATCGTAACACCCGGTACTCGTCTAAAAAAGTCGCTGTTTTTTTCAAACATCCGACACGTTGCTAGTTGTATGGATGGAAATATCTGTATAGGAGTCACTGGGTTGTATCTGCTCTTGTTGTTCTTCTTGTCTTGTGGATTCACTAATATCTGTTTCATTGGAATTTTGTTGTTTATATTTGGGACTATATGTCAGAATCCGACCACTTCCGTAGTCCCCACAGTCTCTGTGCAGTTTTCTTTGCTTACGATACTTTATGTCATCTTCATATTTTTTTAGTCTTTCTTTCAAGTCTTCCTTCAATTTCTTAAGACTTTCTTGTTCCGTAGTTTTTTTGAAATCCTCTTCAATTTCCATTAATGCTTTTATAATGCTTTCACGATCTTCCTAAGCATATTTAATTTGTATACACAGCATGTTCTTAGAACTGCTTGCCGAGTTAGCTGCCCATTCTTGCAGAATGTGTGGATTCAAAGACTCGTGAGATGGCGTGATATATATTCTTAGTCTACGTGGAACCATGTCCTTTTCTACATAATCCTGCAGGGAGGTCACCTCCCACCACTTAGAAGATTCTTGTTTCTTCAATTTCTCATAATGTCTTCATTTTAAATTCAACAAATTTCCCTCCGGTTTTTCAGCCAAAGGTCTTGCATCTCTGCCTTTACCTGGTGCCAGGGCAAAAAAAGCTTGTGCCTCCTTCCGCCTCTCTCCATCGTCATCCATGGTTTAATATTGTGTGTTACAGTGTGGTTGTGTTAAATATCTTGAACTTGCACGTCTCAGGAATATTGCGGCATAGAAAATCTTCCCGCTTTCTCCTTTGTACTGGTGTATATTTACTCTCCCCCGCCTTCACTTAGGCAGTTCCTGATGCCACTTGGTAATGCAAACAAAGAACTCAAGTGTTTAATGTTTCAGGAAAGGGTTATATGAGCGAGACCTCCCGCCTGCTAACTCAGTGTTCCCTTCTTTCCGCGAACACGAGGCAGCCGTTGCAAGAGCACTTGGCGAGCCGACTACTCGGATTCCTGCTGGAATGGGTGGCAGCCCGAGCAGAACAGTTCGGGCACTCCCCCCTCCTCACACAAAACCCGTGGCCAGGCTTACCTCCGTGCTAAAAGGCGTGCTTGGTCCACTCTGTAGTGTCATCCCTATCAATAACGACAAACACGTGGGTATGGTTGATAGAGCCTTTATTGATGCATCTGCTCTCTACCCCGTCCTACTCCTTACTGACCCTTTCCTGTCCCTGCTCCTCCTCTTCCTGCAACTCCCTGACTTCGCCCCCCTAAACACTAGACTGTCTTCAGCCTCATAACATCTCCCCCTTTCTTTACAAACAGAGGAAATAACATCCTGACTTGGTCATAGTTCTTCAATCAGTCGTACAGGTAGGCTGATGGTCCGTTTGGGCCGTAGGAGCACATTGTCATTCCCTGATTCGACTTCAGTCTGATTTTCAGGCATCTGTGTGACAGAGTCAGTTTCAAGCCTCTCTCGGCTCGGTCGTTCAGTTACTTTGCTAAGAGCATCTTTCACCTCCGGAGTACATCGGTGAAAGTGTGAGACATTTCGTGTGATTCTCTTGTTCTCTGATTCCGCAGTTATCATAGTTCCTTTTTGTTGGGTAACTATGAGAGGTTCCGCTTTGAATTTGCAGTCTGTTTTCTTTTGTTGTTCCTGCTTGACCAGGACCCAGTCCCCTTCTTGAATATACGGAGATCTAGTTTTCCGCCGAGCATCGGCATCGGATTTCATCTTCTTCTTGCTCTCACAATCAGCAATGACTAGTTCCTCATGTGCACTCTTGGGGGATATTGGAAGCAAGGCACCTTCCCAGGTAGGTATTCATGTCCTGATTGGTCGTCCTAACATGAGTGTGACAGGACACTTCCCTGTAGTGGCATGTGGAGTTGTGCGGTATGCTCGCAGAACTTCATTTAGTGCTACTTGAAAGTCTTTCTTGTCAAGGGTAGCCTGCTGGAATGTCTTTTTTAGCGTGGTCATGAACCTCTCCACCATTCCATTGGCTTGAGGCCATAAAGGAGTGATTTTGCAATGCTTAAAGATGAGGTGTTTCGCAAACTCACTGAATTCAGGGCCGTTGAATGGTGGGCCATTGTCCGTCTTAATTTCCTTCGGAACACCCCATGCAGCAAAAACTTAATCCAGAACGGCAATTGTGCTGGTGGCATTGGTGGATGGCACAAACTGGGAGATGGGAAATCTGGAGTACTCGTCCATGAGAACTAGGACATATTTTCCAGACTGAAGTGGTCCATATAAGTCTAGAGCGAGCTCTTGCCATACACTTCTGGGTAGTGTCGACATCCGGAGGGGAGCTGGAGGATCTCCCTGACTCACAAGTTGGCACTGAGGATAATCCATTAAAGTGAGTTCAACCATCTGGTCCAATAAAGGGAACCATACTCTCTCCCTGAGCGCTCGTTTAGTGGCCACTACTCCTCGGTGGCCCTCGTTTGCAAGATTAATCACACCTTGCTGGAGTTGCATAGGAATGACTATGCGGTGGTCCCTCAATATGAGTCCCTCTCCAGTAACTGACAATTCCTCACTCACATGTTTGAAAACCTGCATCTCTTGCCGGAAGTTTGCATCTTCATCCTCCTCTTCATTGGAATGACGCCAGCTATCAGTCTGTACCCAGTGCTTCACCTTCTGCAGGACGGCATCTTGGGCGGTGGCCTCACAAATAGCTTCCAGGGGAACCGCCGGCGGTCTGGACTGGTCCACCACGAAGTGAATGTGCTCTCTGGCCAGTGATGGTTTTGATACATGCGACATCTGAGGGTGTCTTGACATGTAATCGGCTGGATTGGCTGACTTTCCGGGTTTGTGAATTATTGTGTGAGCGTACTCTTGCAGGCGCAATCCCCAACGCTCGATTCGAGGTGGCATTTTGGCCCTAGGATTTCTGAATATGGTAACCAGTGCCTGTTGGTTCGTTACAGGTGAAGTGTTTGCCGTATATGAAGACATGAAAATGTTCACAGGCCCATACCAGGGCAAGAATTTCTTTTTACGGTTGTGAATACGCCTTTTCAGTGTCCGTCAAACTTCTGCTGGCATATGCCACGATGTGTCTCTGGTCCGTGCCATGGTCAAATTGGGCCAGAATCGCACCCAGCCCTACTGGGCTGGCATCAATGGTAATTTCTGTCTTTATTTTGGGACTGAAATAGGCCAGGTTGTCAGCGGACTCGACAGCTCTTTTGATCTCTTGGAAAGCCTTCTCACATTGTGGAGTCCAGATGAACGGCTGCCCTTGTTTGGTGAGAGTGCGTAGCGGGTGACTGATGGTAGCATAGTTTTCAATATACTTGGCACAATAACTCGCCATTCCCAGGAAGGATCTGATGTCACTCACATCTTGTGGGCTTTTGGTGTCCTTTAGGGTCATCACTTTTTCAGGGTCAGGCTTCATCCCAGCTCCTGAAAAGACATGTCCAAAAAATTTGAGTGTGGACCTGTGGAATTCGCACTTCTCCTTGTTGAGTGTAAGGTTGGCCTTTAGGAGAGCGTGCCACACTCGGTCCAGTGCTTTGTCATGTTCTGGAACTGTTGCACCGTAAACTAAGATGTCGTCGCTGTACTTCAGCGCATTTGGTATGTGGTGTATGATCTGGCGGACGACCTCTTGGAAAATCTCTGCAGCAGATGAGACTCCGAAGCTGAGTCGCTTGTAGCGGAATAGTCCAAGATGGGTGGGGAAGGTGGTTATATATTGTGATTTCTCATGCAATTCTAACTGGTGGTTACCCTTGTTCAGGTCTAATTTGGAGAAGACTTGCGCACCATTAAGGGCAGAGATCATATCACTCAGGTGAGGTCCTGGATGGCGTTCTCGCTCAATAGCTGTGTTTGGAACCCTCATATCTACACACAAACGCACTTTTACTGGGTCGCCCTTCTTCGGCACAATCACCACTTGTGAAACCCATGGAGTCGGGCCTTCTGTCCGTTCGATGATATCTGTTTGCAGTTGCTCGTGAATTTCATCTTCCACCGCCTGTTGAAGGTAGAAGGGAACTTGCCTGTTGTGTTGTGCTACAGGTCATATTTGTTCGTTAATATGTAGGCGAATTTGACACTTGGCCATCTTTCCAAGTCCAGAAAATAACTTGGGGAATTTGTGAATGATGTCGGGATCATCGCTCACTCGATACAGAATTTCCACAAGTGTGAGACGTTCGGCTGTGGGTAGACTGAGAAGACAGTCGGCTTC
Organism: Lissotriton vulgaris; assembly: GCF_964263255.1. Classification (NCBI taxonomy): domain Eukaryota; kingdom Metazoa; phylum Chordata; class Amphibia; order Caudata; family Salamandridae; genus Lissotriton; species Lissotriton vulgaris. Next base: position 198,196 of record NW_028249875.1, on the reverse strand, counting down.
CGGTCCATCGATGACATGAATGTGGGCCGGTACAGTCATAGAATTGTGTGTGAGAGTGGTTGCGAATTTTCCGAGGCATGGGAGTTTTTTTTTTCGACATCCACGTATACACTCGGACGTACGCCAGGCTGAGAGCTGGCTGCGCGCTGCATCTTCTGATATTCAGTGACCGGGATATAATTGAGTGATGCCCCACTGTCTAACACAAATTTGGTTGCGTGATCACCCACACGAATGTCTAATCTGGGGTATTTTTTAAACTGGTCCAGATCAGCGACCATGCTGATGTAGTCATCACTGTATCGTGACGCTGAGGACGCTGACCTTGACTCTCAGGACGGCAATCTTTTTATCCATTGTGACTTGCGAGACTCTCTGCTTGAGTGAGAGGAGGCAGAGGACGACCCTTGACGATCTTGAACCGCTCTAGCGTGGTGTCGCGTAGTGACAGGGCGAGAAGATCTTGTTGTCTCCTTCGGCCTTTCCTTCCGATATTCCCCGCAGACGTTTTCGAAGTGGTTTTCTCTTCCGCATTTTCGACATTGCTGTCCCAGCGTTGGGCAGTCATCCGAGTGTGGAAAATCATATCCGCACCGATAACATTTAAGTGCACGTTCCTGTCTCCTGTCTCTGCAGCCTGACTCATGGTGCTTGTGTCCTCTATAGTGATGGCGGGAAGTGGGTCTGGTTGTCCTCTGTCTCTCTCGAGAATGGCTGCCAGTGTTGCTGGCTTGCGTCCGGTATGCTTGTTCACGTCTCTCAACAAACCCTGCCGCATATTCTCTTGGCATGCGCCGCGGCTTGGTCATTTCTTCGATTTCATCTAAAGTATGAATTTTCCGTAGGAGACGCCTTCTGAGGGTTTCTGACTGACACCCTTCGATGATTCGTAACCTGATGGCATCTTCTGTGGAGAGATTGTCATAATCGCAATAGCGAGATAGTCGCCGAAGCTTTGTTATGAACGTACTCATTGGTTCGTCTTTTTCTTGACAGGCTAGGTTGAAAATATATCTTTCATAGTCTACGTTTTTCTTGTGTAGGAACTTTTTATTCAGAGCATCACACACTTTCGTATATGATCCGGTCTCATCAGTTGGTAGTTCCTTGATTAATTTTTAGACCTCTTTTCCAACCAGGTTGCGTAAGGCGACTAGTTTTTCATCATCATCAGTGACTTTTGACCCCAGCATAAAGTCCTCGAAATCCTCAAGCCATTCCGCCCACATGAGGCCCATTCCTCCTCCAGCAATGGGGGCAAGTGGTTCTGGTGTCCGCAAGTAAGTGACACTCGTCCTGGTACAGGTGCAGCAGCTGCTGGGCCTGTAACATTCCTGTGCGGCGATGTCGACATTTTGTCTTCTTTGGCGTTGCTTTTGCTCGTGCTTGTTCGTTTTACTTAGGATGGCCTTTGCCTGTGCTTGTTTGTCTTGCTTCCCTTATTGTTGCCTTTGTTTGTGCTTGTTTCCACTTATGATTGACTTTACATTTGCTTGTTTGTCTTGTTTCTTTCTTTTGCTGCCTTTGCTTGGGCTTGTTTCTTACTTGTGGTTGTCTTTGCTGGTGCTTGTTTTTTCAGATTTCCATTGGCCTGACCTTAAAATGGTCGCTCTGTTTTTTTGCTGGGGATGGGGAGCACTGCCTGACTTCAAGATGGGCACCGCTGTTGAAATCTCGTCTCTCACGAGATTTGATCTTATTCACTCTCCCGGCCCCGTTTTTTTCATCCAGCAGTCACCGAAGCAGCCGGAATTCTATTCAGGCAAAGGTGAGTTTGGGGTGGGCCCCCAGCAGCGATCCTGTCCACTCGCTCGCACTTGGGGTAGGCTCCCACTTTCAGCGCTTCACAGCGCACTCAAAGCACGCTCCACACGACCGCTTAGCAGTGGAGCCGCCAATCTTCACCGCTAGCTACCATATTCTTGGCAGCGATTGCGCTCTCCTTTGGTGCACAAACTCGGCACTTAACAGCGCGACCACAGCTTCGCTCTACGTGGCAGGCAAGCCATGGAGCTGCGGGCATTCACCACTAGCCGGTGCAGTCTCGGCGACGTCGGTTGCTCAGGGCGCGCGTGTCACAGCGGCGCTCCTCGTCGGATGGGGTCACTCGTTTCTGGTCGGGTGATGGCACAGCACAAAATCCCACCCTGTAGTGTAGTCCCTATCAATAACGACAAACACGTGGGTATGGTTGATGGAGCCTTTATTGATGCATCTGCTCTCTACCCCGTCCTACTCCTTACTGCCCCTTTCCTGTCCCTGCTCATCCTCTTCCGGCAACTCCCTGACTCCGCCCCCTAAACACTAGACTGCATTCGGCCTCATAACTCGTCTTCTGAATCTTTTTCTTAGATCAGTTCGCTGAATCCTCGTTAAGGCTGGCATACGACCCCTCAATTTTCGTGCATGCGCATTGAGGGTCCTTCCGGGGTCAATCCCATGGTCGAGTGGCGCATTGCCGGCAGAAACTCAAAAGCCGGTAATTTTAATATGCAAATCCAAAAAGAAGTGAAATGCGCGCTCAGGAGAGATAATTCACCAGATTTCATTCCTGCGTACCGGTACGCGTTTCAACACATGATGGTGTCTTGGTCACACGAGAATCACTGTGAGAGAAGGACGTGCTTAAGTAAACAATAAACAATAAACACAAATGAGCCACTGAAATTCTGCCTGCTCAGGAACTGAACATCGAGCACCATCTTGGAATGGTAATGAAATGAGCATAATGTAGAGTTCACACATTACTTGCACTGTAGTATTACAAACCAGCATAGGTCATTAGTTAATATTCACTAACATATGCAGTATCTAACATGTTTGCTATTTATTAGTCTGTATTGAGATGTGAAGTACTTCAGCATTTTTGCCGCTTTTTACTGTATAAAAGGGGCGGACCCTTGTATCTTTTTGACCTTGTCCTGATGAAGACCCCAGAATGAGGTTTCAATTAACCCTTACATCTCACGGGGTCGAAACGTGGACCAGACTACATTACTTCTCCAAACATAGGAAGAAAACAGATGGAATAAAACCTATCCTATGTAAAGAGAGATATATGGAACTGTCGATCTAAATTAGACTGTAAAGGTCCTATTGAGTCTTATTTTGATTGTGTTATGGTCACAACACCTTTACCCAGTCCCCACACTTATCCCATCACACCTATCCCACCTAACTACCTTTCTCTTTTTCAATGAGAGTGCGCCGATGTACATTTATGCAAATACTATGTTACAACTTTGATTGATAAAAGTTCACACAGTTTTTTCTAAGTAATTTCTCTATGTTTTTCGCTATAAGTGAAATGGAATGAATAACTTACGGAACTTATTGATTGATACTACGTTTCCGTTCACTTCCGTGCTAAATAAATTGTACACTGTTGTGTTGTTGGACAGCACCTGCATATCTAATCGATTTAAAACAGTTTCAGTCAATACGGATGTGTGAAACTTCCTTCTTCATTTTTACACCTCTGCTCCTTGAGGGTGCTGTCATGTTATATTGAAAAGGGATTTTTCATTCTCAATTCAGAGTGGTGAGCCAGTTGTTCTACAGATGGTGTATGACAAAATGTTGCACTAAAAAATAATGAAGTAAAAACGTGTCGCAAAAAATATAGGGTACAAAATATCAATTACAACATTATAGGAGACTGAAATATTGGCAAAAAATAGGTATCTGTATCGAATTTTCAATATTCAATTTTCAATATTGAACAGGGAGTTTAATTTCTTCCTGTCTTTGCTCTTGTAGACAGGAAATTACTATGTCCCTAAGGTTTAGGTGCCCAGGACACTGCTGCCTTTGTCCCTGGAGATGTGGTCCCTTGGACCAAAGGATAGCTGGATAGGGTGCCTGTGGCATGGATTCTCCTTACCTGGCTCAGGGAGGGGATCCACAAGCAATCCACCTGAAAAAGAAAAAGTGCCACATTCCGCTATAAAAAATAAATCGGCCCCTAGGTTGGACTCTTGGGACCCGTAAGTGGCATGAGGAGAGGGGCCCCATGCCCCTTCTTTATCCCTTTGGCCTATCGAAGTCTGGAGAAGTTGACTGCATGCATAACAAACAAGATGACCATTGCCCCAAAAAATAAACATCAGCCCCTTGGGATTATCACAGCTATTGTGGCTCTTATAAGAGTGAGTGGACACAGCCATGACCAGGAAACGGGCCATCTCACATGATACTGTCCAGAGGACTGCTGGACCTAAAGTTTTGGTATTTGGGATTGGTAGGAATAAAAGCCATGTCCAGAGGCCAACAGTTTACCTGCTATACTGAAGACTCACCTCTACCTACTGACCATGCTTATACATTACTACTGGAATTCTGTTCTTCTGAACTGTCGTCTTGCGGTCAGCATGACCCGGGCTGTGGGTGCTTGCTTGAGTTCCTGATACCTGTTTGTCTCCTGCCTCTGTAGGATTACTTCATCTGCATCACTTCTCTAGAGAAGGGAGCAGAATTATTTACAGAGCACTGTTGCTACCAATTGGTAAGGTGCAATGTAGAAATTTAATGTGGAGAAGGACTTACCATAATGGATATCTGTTCTTTAGCATTATCACTTTGGAAATTCCTGAAAAAAGACTCTATATGAGAAATCAAAAAATACCTTTCTTTTTTGTTTTGTATGACTGTTGTCCTAAAGTCTAATAATGGAAATTCGGAGGGCTAATACAATTTCCAGTATTCATTTACTATTAGATGTTTTGAGGGAATTATGCTATATTCCCCGGATGCTTTTTATGGTATTGGCCCTCCCTATGTGGTTAAATATGTAATAGGAGGGCTCCAATAGGGAAGTTGCATTTGTTACTGTATTTTATCGGAATAATTTAGTGATGGTATTGTTTGTATTTTTCTAGGGATCTTCATGTGCAGACACGGTTTTGGGAAAGACTTTGATAAGCTGAATTCAGGGGACATAAATAGGATTATTCTTTAAGCCTTGTATCAGACTACCCCCTACTTATCGCTTCTTTTTCATTTGTTAGGTACACACAGACTTATTCCGTAGTGATCAGAAAGGGAACCAGTGAGAAGTGCCTGCGCACAGAAGGATCATTCTATTGAAGGACAGTGTTTCTTCTTTTATCCAATTCCCTTTTTCCCTGAGTACTGGTACCTTGTGAGTCTTCTGTCAGGATTTGGAGAGTGAGTGATTGGGTGGCATAGGGAAGTAGCTTCTGGGAATATTTCTCACTCCTACGGGATTGTAGAACCTGAAAAAGAAACTGAATGGGAGAAATCCTCCCTTCCTATTTAAAAAAGAAAATAAACAGGTGGGGGGATAGGATCCCTCAGGCCATGTAAGGGCTCAGGTGCAGCATGTTCCCCTCCCCACATAAAAAAATATAAATACAACAGTGAATGTGAAATAGGCGTAGTAGTATTCAATTTCACATTCACTGTTCCAGCTAGGCAGTGTCCCATAATGCTGTTTAAAGGCTTAAAAAATATATTTTTGTGATCCTTGCGGTACCCCTAAAAAGGATGGAGGAACTACCAAGTATTTTTTTTAAGTTGTGGGGGGCCACAGGGAGTACATTAGCCCCCTAGCAACATTAACACTCTTGTGGTTAGTTCAATGGCTGCCTTTGTGGCCAGAAAAATGCAAAAAAATAGGCTTTCAAGAAAATATTTTATGAAAATCACTTTTATTAAACAGTGCTGTGGGTGAATTCATACAATCTACATTTGATTATGTTTATGAGCAAAACATCGATTGGTATACATTTGCAGAAACAGTTTCTTTGTTCATGTTTATGTATAAATAAAAAGTATTATTTCTTCTGCACAACAAAAATGTAATTTACAGCCAATGAACATAATATGCACGCACACATTGTTTTGAATGTAATAAAACATTGGTTTATTGCGTGAGAAACATCCTAGTGCTGCCTCTACATAAAATCATGCTATGAATATGTATGTTTATTTATTCAGAACATTATAAAGGATGTGCTCTTCGGCAAAGAGCCTTTTCTATTTCTAATTGTAGACTTTCCTGCTTGTTGCTGATAGAGGGCTAAATGCGTGTGGTCCTTTCAGTACTTAGGTCTATTTACTATTATTAATTAGATTTTTTAGCCCAATGTGCTGTGACTAGTTCATTTCTTAGAGGCATATAGTGTTGTGCATTATAATAATTTTGGGTCTGTGTTAATTACCTTGACTCTAATAATGTTTCATTTCTGTAATCTAACTATTATTTGAATAAATCTTAAAATACTATGACCCTAAAAGCATTATTGTGCAGGTGTTCTTAATGGTCTTGTCTAAACATTAAGGTTCAAGATTCTCACATCCTTGTCCATCAACCCACTGTAATTGATTAGGAGAAGGATGTTGAAATCCTCCATTGTAAATCTGCAACAAAATATCCCGCTGTTTTCTTAGCAGGTCCCTTCATTCCTACAACAACTCAACTCTACTACCATGATAGATGGTTTGAGAAAAATATGATTTTCCAGGCAGACCTGAATCTCGAAAAAATCCTATTCACTCATCCAATCTCTTTCAGCATAGTTAAAATTCAGAAAAGCCCTGAGTGGTTCCCTGTTTTAATACCCAAAGCCATCATATAGTTATAGTGTATCAGTACCTACTAGATGGCATACACCAGCGATTCTTAATCTTTTGACTTCATTGGACCCTCATTAAATAATTACAAGAAGCCACAAGAGCTAGTCGGCTACCCTATGCAATGTGCACTACTTGAACCTCAAAACATTGCACAGCAATACAGAAATAAGTATAAATTTAACTAATACGAAAGTTTAAAAATATTTTATTTAATTCACGTACAAAAATATACTAAAATCGAAATTGTAATTTTAACAGCAACATTGCAGCCTTTTCAGTGTTTGTTTTTTTTCTGGAAAAAAAGACAAAGTAATATGCTAGACTTTAACACGTTACTAAGTATTCTTTTGCTCGTAGGGCATACTCTGTTTTTTTCAGAGTATAACAGTGCTTCAACTGAGGCCACCAATCGCCATGCTAGATTGTGTGAGTGATGTATATGTGCTACTCCAATTTAAAAAGCTAAGGGTACCACCGTGATTTTAGGACTCCAATTCAAAATTCTTTCAAATTTAGAGAGCATTTTAAAAAATGTTACTTTTACATTTTGCTTTAACTATCCCCCCACCCCCGCCCCATCAGTAGGCGTTGTAAAAGACAGATTAAGAACCTCTGGCTAGATTGTGCCTTGAGAGGATGACATCACAGTGTGTGTGCTACCATACACATAACAAGTTATATCAAATAAATAAACAAACGTATAAAATAAGTTGGATTTTAACAGCTACCATTGTCTGTTTGGGTTTTGATACCTCTACCAAATGCGATCATTGCAGATAAATACAATGTACAGGATGCTAGATATAAGGTATCGTGATTTTAATTGTTCTGAAGAATTTCTAGAGTAGATTTAAGATTCAATAACTTTATTCGGGTGCCGATATCATCCATAAAAGTCCACAAAAAACGCCCAGCAATAAAAAAATACATTAAATACGGTTAAAAATGCACAAGCAAAAACTCTCATAAAATGATCGAGCATTACATTTCAATAAATACAGTAAAAAAGGTATACATTAGTCAAAGTGCATTGTGCTTCGGGACCTCACAGCAGCTCTCAAAAAGGAGCCCACATTATAGCGTCAATCAATTGCTGCCAACATTTTGAATACTAGCCTGGCTTGCCTGAATCTCCACAGTTTCATAAGTGGGATTAAAAGTTGTTTAGTATACATTGAGTAACATTTACAAAAAAGGTGAAACGAAACATAATTTGCCAGATCTGCCCTCACATGCGCAGGGAATAGTGCTCAGATTCTTTTGATAACCCAAGGGAAAACACATTCAGGGGCATATTCTCAAGGAACTATCACCGAGTTATCAGCACTTTATCGCAGCCAAAGTCGTGATAAATTTATCTACCATTCACAAGCTGGTGCTAATAGCCTATATCACTAGTTAACCTGCCATAGCAGCCGCAAAAAAACATCGCCACAGATGAACCCGGCAACTATCGCTAATGAGATGCAGAGTAGGCGTTCCCGTGCCAAAAGCTGCGACAACACCACTCCGCAACATTCTCAACGACCAGCCAGATCGGCGATAAGAACCCAACACATGCGATAAGGCGCTTTAGGAAACTAACACCTGCTCTGACCTGGTGTAAAGCCAGATGACAGCCTACACCAGAAAAGGGAGCCCAGCCCAGAGCCACACCTGAAAGGCAACAGATGCCATGGAGCCACTGATCATGCAGCTGAGAGCCCCAATAGGGCCACAACACCCACACGCCTGACGTCACACAATCACATTTGGTAACATGCATGTGTCATCATAAACATGAGCATCACACATTCAACTTTGAATTAACAAACGAAAATGTATTCAAAGAAACACAGAACTGAAATGAAAACACATGGCAGCTCTACTCAGGACAACCTGTAGGTCACAGCCTGCAAGACAAAAATCCAGATGAGAAGGTGTATCTTGTGCTCATCAAAGGACAGAGAGAGGGAGAAAGAGAGAGCGATACAGAGAGAGAGAAAGAGAGGGAGAGAGAGAGAGACAGAAAGTGAGGGGGAAAGAGAGAAAGACGGAAAGAGAGGGAGAGAGAGAGAAATACGGAAAGAGAGGGGGAGTGAGAGAAAGTCGGAAAGAGAGGAGGATAGAGAGAAAGACATAAATAGAGGGAAAGAGAGAGAAAGACGGAAAGAGAGGGGGAGAAGACACAAATAAAAGAAGAGAGGGACAGGGAGACAGAGTGCCGACACTGCTCACCCAGGCCTCACTGCTCACCTGCTGACACTGGTGTGTCTCCAACCACATGCCAGTATGTAGTGCAGTTCACCAGATCCCACATATTAAACAGATCTGTCATCTGAAACTGATTCCAGATAAATGAATGGCAAAGTACATACAATTGCACACAACATCATCGCATGTCCACCCTTGCAAACCCAGTCAGCTGCACCCCATCCCCTCCCACCGCCCAGTGGTGCTTGCACGCCCCTGCACACCCAGGCAGCTTTACCCCAGCCTTTCCTGCCGCCCAGCGGTGCATGACACCCCTGCACACTCAAGCAGCTGCACCCCAGCCCCTCCCACCACTCAGCGGTGCATGCCTGCCCCTGTAAACCCAGGACTCACTGCTCACCTTCTGCCACCAGCGTGTCACAAAGAGGGCCCACCACATGCCGGTGCAAGCACGAGTCCGGGGCCCTTGAACATGGGACCCTCCACATCATGCTGCCCCGCTCTGTGGGCCACCAGGTCTCACATTTGATTCTGGGTCTTGATTTTGCTATGGCAGAGGACATACCAGTGCACAGGGCATTATCGCAGGTTGAACACCCGCACAGCCCTTGAGGTGTCACTAACTCTGTGACCCACGAGGCCATGCCACGTGGTCGTGGGCACACACTGCCCACTGGGTCAGGCCTACACTGTGGTCTAGCAGGGCTCACATTGATCGACACCAGTCCAGACCGCCAGGATGGAGTATAATCGCAGGCTGCACACCCACTCAGGACTTTAGGCACCCTTACCTCAGTGCCCCGATGTCACCATCCCGTGGCGGTGTGCCTGTGCTGGCTGCAGTGTATCCGGTGCCACCAAGTCTGAGCCCCAAAGGTCATGGACTCTGTATGATTGGGTATCGTGGTACAGACTCCAGCATGTCACCTCCGGTCCTGGGAAATGTGATGTTGTAGGGCCCTATGCCCCTATGCCTACATGTACACCACATGGATGCACCCAGATAGAGAGTGAAAATGGATTCCACCACGTGCACCCGGCCCTTTTTATTGGCAGGGTCACATGTCCTGTGACGTGTGTGCTGGATGGGTGTGGTGTGGGTGTAAACCAGCCATGAGGGAGTGGCTGTGTCACGCTGACAACTAGATCTGTGACCAGCATATCACTACCGGGAAACCTGGCACATGTAGCGTTGTCGTCTCCCCTGTGAGCGTGAGCAGATTGGGCAGGCATGGCGTATGCCAGTTCAGCATAAGGGTGTTAACAATGACATCGGGGCTCTGGGCGTGGTTCTGTCCTGAGCTGGACAAGGAAGTAACTAATTCATGTGTCCTTGTTGTTGTGTCTGCACCACCCGTTAGCATTCGGCAACGTGTCACCCTGTGACCCAAGTCCCACAACAGAGCAACATGGACATAATGGGGAATCACTGAGCCTATATTCATCCATACTTCCACACTTGGAAGACCAGAGACATGACACATCTGTGTGATTATGTATGTTTAATGCACATTCATTGGAGTGTTGGAGCTGGAGCAGTACAGGGCCATGCAAACCCGACTTTACAATGTTGGCCTGTGGCGGGCCACCCAGCACCCTTCAGGGAATGACAAGTCCAAAGGAAGAGGCAGAGTTCAGTCCACTGTCTGATTGCTGTGTCAAACAGGATATGGCAGTCCATGTCGAGGTCCAAGGTGAGTGTTGCAGAGTGTATCAGGGAACAGTGGAAGGTGATGATTCAGAGGGCAGAACCAAGCAGAAATAGGCCCTATGGTGGAGATTAAGCATGGGCGAAATTTGCGAATTTGCGTTCCGCGAATTGGCGAATTTCCCTGCGAAATCGCAAAAAAATCTGCGAATTCGCGAATTTTCCCGCAAAATCGTGGATTTGTTTGCGATTTGCCCTCGAGTACTTTCTACTGGCTAATCCAGTAAGTGCTCCCTCATTGGGTAAATGTATAGTGCCTTTACTACACTGCAGCTGCGTAAAGGGCCAGAAGATGTGTCTCTAGTGACCATGTGTGCCTGTAACAAAGGCACAGGCACACATGGTCACTGGAGACACATCTTCTGGCCCTTTACGCAGCTACAGTGTAGTAAAAGCACTTTGGGGCAGATTTACAAGCCGCTTGCGCCTCTTTTGCGCCGCAGTTGCGTCACTTTTGTGACGCAGCGGCAGCACAAAAGATGCGCCATGGTGCTGGGTATTAACAACATATTTACAACAAGGGGTGGTGAGGGACAGAGTCTCTGAATTAAGCAGAAAGCTCTCACCCAGTCAAGAGATCAGGGCTAGATCCAACACCGTTTTTTAGCTCACTGCACCATCCCAGTTTCAGAACCTGACTGTATGCAAATTAGTCTGTTCCTGTCCCAGTGCATGATGGGAACAGGGCAAACCAAACTACAAAAGCCAATTCTTACACTGGGAAGGAAACAAGCTCCCGGGGACCGGTTTCTGGCATTACAGCCGTCTTCGGCCCGGTTTGCTTGAATCCTGATGGTGCAATGAGCAAGGGTCTCACATCTGAGAATACCCTTCCACGCTTAGGGTGGACAAAAATATTTACAACAAGGGGTGGTGAGGGACAGAGTCTCTGAATTAAGCAGAAAGCTCTCACCCAGTCAAGAGATCAGGGCTAGATCCAACACCGTTTTTTAGCTCACTGCACCATCCCAGTTTCAGAACCTCACTGTATGCAAATTAGTCTGTTCCTGTCCCAGTGCATGATGGGAACAGGGCAAACCAAACTACAAAAGCCAATTCTTACACACCCCCTTTTGTAAATCGATTTTGGCCACTATAGGTGTGGCAGGGTATACTCAGACATGAGTCCCTTTCTCACTGCTCCATCAGGATTCAAGCAAGCCGGGCCGAAGAGGCTGAAATGCCAGAAACCGGTCCCCGGTAGCTTGTCTCCTTTCTGGTAAAGAATTGGCTTGGTAGTTTAGTCTGCCCTGTTCCCATGATGCACTGGGCCAGGGACAGACTGATTTGCATATAGCCAGGTTCTGAGCTGGGATGGGGCAGTGAGACAAATAACGGTGATGGATCAAGCCCTGATCTTTGGACTGGGTAAGAGTGGTCTGCTCAATTCAGACACTCTGTTCATCACCACCCCCTTTTGTAAATCGATTTTGGCCACTATAGGTGTGGCAGGGTATACTCAGACATGAGTCCCTTTCTCACTGCTCCATCAGGATTCAAGCAAGCCGGGCCGAAGAGGCTGAAATGCCAGAAACCGGTCCCCGGTAGCTTGTCTCCTTTCTGGTAAAGAATTGGCTTGGTAGTTTAGTCTGCCCTGTTCCCATGATGCACTGGGCCAGGGACAGACTGATTTGCATATAGCCAGGTTCTGAGCTGGGATGGGGCAGTGAGATAAATAACGGTGATGGATCAAGCCCTGATCTTTGGACTGGGTAAGAGTGGTCTGCTCAATTCAGACACTCTGTTCATCACCACCCCCTTTTGTAAATCGATTTTGGCCACTATAGGTGTGGCAGGGTATACTCAGACATGAGTCCCTTTCTCACTGCTCCATCAGGATTCAAGCAAGCCGGGCCGAAGAGGCTGAAATGCCAGAAACCGGTCCCCGGTAGCTTGTCTCCTTTCTGGTAAAGAATTGGCTTGGTAGTTTAGTCTGCCCTGTTCCCATGATGCACTGGGCCAGGGACAGACTGATTTGCATATAGCCAGGTTCTGAGCTGGGATGGGGCAGTGAGATAAATAACGGTGATGGATCAAGCCCTGATCTTTGGACTGGGTAAGAGTGGTCTGCTCAATTCAGACACTCTGTTCATCACCACCCCCTTTTGTAAATCGATTTTGGCCACTATAGGTGTGGCAGGGTATACTCAGACATGAGTCCCTTTCTCACTGCTCCATCAGGATTCAAGCAAGCCGGGCCGAAGAGGCTGAAATGCCAGAAACCGGTCCCCGGTAGCTTGTCTCCTTTCTGGTAAAGAATTGGCTTGGTAGTTTAGTCTGCCCTGTTCCCATGATGCACTGGGCCAGGGACAGACTGATTTGCATATAGCCAGGTTCTGAGCTGGGATGGGGCAGTGAGATAAATAACGGTGATGGATCAAGCCCTGATCTTTGGACTGGGTAAGAGTGGTCTGCTCAATTCAGACACTCTGTTCATCACCACCCCCTTTTGTAAATCGATTTTGGCCACTATAGGTGTGGCAGGGTATACTCAGACATGAGTCCCTTTCTCACTGCTCCATCAGGATTCAAGCAAGCCGGGCCGAAGAGGCTGAAATGCCAGAAACCGGTCCCCGGTAGCTTGTCTCCTTTCTGGTAAAGAATTGGCTTGGTAGTTTAGTCTGCCCTGTTCCCATGATGCACTGGGCCAGGGACAGACTGATTTGCATATAGCCAGGTTCTGAGCTGGGATGGGGCAGTGAGATAAATAACGGTGATGGATCAAGCCCTGATCTTTGGACTGGGTAAGAGTGGTCTGCTCAATTCAGACACTCTGTTCATCACCACCCCCTTTTGTAAATCGATTTTGGCCACTATAGGTGTGGCAGGGTATACTCAGACATGAGTCCCTTTCTCACTGCTCCATCAGGATTCAAGCAAGCCGGGCCGAAGAGGCTGAAATGCCAGAAACCGGTCCCCGGTAGCTTGTCTCCTTTCTGGTAAAGAATTGGCTTGGTAGTTTAGTCTGCCCTGTTCCCATGATGCACTGGGCCAGGGACAGACTGATTTGCATATAGCCAGGTTCTGAGCTGGGATGGGGCAGTGAGATAAATAACGGTGATGGATCAAGCCCTGATCTTTGGACTGGGTAAGAGTGGTCTGCTCAATTCAGACACTCTGTTCATCACCACCCCCTTTTGTAAATCGATTTTGGCCACTATAGGTGTGGCAGGGTATACTCAGACATGAGTCCCTTTCTCACTGCTCCATCAGGATTCAAGCAAGCCGGGCCGAAGAGGCTGAAATGCCAGAAACCGGTCCCCGGTAGCTTGTCTCCTTTCTGGTAAAGAATTGGCTTGGTAGTTTAGTCTGCCCTGTTCCCATGATGCACTGGGCCAGGGACAGACTGATTTGCATATAGCCAGGTTCTGAGCTGGGATGGGGCAGTGAGATAAATAACGGTGATGGATCAAGCCCTGATCTTTGGACTGGGTAAGAGTGGTCTGCTCAATTCAGACACTCTGTTCATCACCACCCCCTTTTGTAAATCGATTTTGGCCACTATAGGTGTGGCAGGGTATACTCAGACATGAGTCCCTTTCTCACTGCTCCATCAGGATTCAAGCAAGCCGGGCCGAAGAGGCTGAAATGCCAGAAACCGGTCCCCGGTAGCTTGTCTCCTTTCTGGTAAAGAATTGGCTTGGTAGTTTAGTCTGCCCTGTTCCCATGATGCACTGGGCCAGGGACAGACTGATTTGCATATAGCCAGGTTCTGAGCTGGGATGGGGCAGTGAGATAAATAACGGTGATGGATCAAGCCCTGATCTTTGGACTGGGTAAGAGTGGTCTGCTCAATTCAGACACTCTGTTCATCACCACCCCCTTTTGTAAATCGATTTTGGCCACTATAGGTGTGGCAGGGTATACTCAGACATGAGTCCCTTTCTCACTGCTCCATCAGGATTCAAGCAAGCTGGGCCGAAGAGGCTGAAATGCCAGAAACCGGTCCCCGGTAGCTTGTCTCCTTTCTGGTAAAGAATTGGCTTGGTAGTTTAGTCTGCCCTGTTCCCATGATGCACTGGGCCAGGGACAGACTGGTTTGCATATAGCCAGGTTCTGAGCTGGGATGGGGCAGTGAGATAAATAACGGTGATGGGTCAAGCCCTGATCTTTGGACTGGGTAAGAGTGGTCTGCTCAATTCAGACACTCTGTTCATCACCACCCCCTTTTGTAAATCGATTTTGGCCACTATAGGTGTGGCAGGGTATACTCAGACATGAGTCCCTTTCTCACTGCTCCATCAGGATTCAAGCAAGCCGGGCCGAAGAGGCTGAAATGCCAGAAACCGGTCCCCGGTAGCTTGTCTCCTTTCTGGTAAAGAATTGGCTTGGTAGTTTAGTCTGCCCTGTTCCCATGATGCACTGGGCCAGGGACAGACTGATTTGCATATAGCCAGGTTCTGAGCTGGGATGGGGCAGTGAGATAAATAACGGTGATGGATCAAGCCCTGATCTTTGGACTGGGTAAGAGTGGTCTGCTCAATTCAGACACTCTGTTCATCACCACCCCCTTTTGTAAATCGATTTTGGCCACTATAGGTGTGGCAGGGTATACTCAGACATGAGTCCCTTTCTCACTGCTCCATCAGGATTCAAGCAAGCCGGGCCGAAGAGGCTGAAATGCCAGAAACCGGTCCCCGGTAGCTTGTCTCCTTTCTGGTAAAGAATTGGCTTGGTAGTTTAGTCTGCCCTGTTCCCATGATGCACTGGGCCAGGGACAGACTGATTTGCATATAGCCAGGTTCTGAGCTGGGATGGGGCAGTGAGATAAATAACGGTGATGGATCAAGCCCTGATCTTTGGACTGGGTAAGAGTGGTCTGCTCAATTCAGACACTCTGTTCATCACCACCCCCTTTTGTAAATCGATTTTGGCCACTATAGGTGTGGCAGGGTATACTCAGACATGAGTCCCTTTCTCACTGCTCCATCAGGATTCAAGCAAGCCGGGCCGAAGAGGCTGAAATGCCAGAAACCGGTCCCCGGTAGCTTGTCTCCTTTCTGGTAAAGAATTGGCTTGGTAGTTTAGTCTGCCCTGTTCCCATGATGCACTGGGCCAGGGACAGACTGATTTGCATATAGCCAGGTTCTGAGCTGGGATGGGGCAGTGAGATAAATAACGGTGATGTATCAAGCCCTGATCTTTGGACTGGGTAAGAGTGGTCTGCTCAATTCAGACACTCTGTTCATCACCACCCCCTTTTGTAAATCGATTTTGGCCACTATAGGTGTGGCAGGGTATACTCAGACATGAGTCCCTTTCTCACTGCTCCATCAGGATTCAAGCAAGCCGGGCCGAAGAGGCTGAAATGCCAGAAACCGGTCCCCGGTAGCTTGTCTCCTTTCTGGTAAAGAATTGGCCTGGTAGTTTAGTCTGCCCTGTTCCCATGATGCACTGGGCCAGGGACAGACTGATTTGCATATAGCCAGGTTCTGAGCTGGGATGGGGCAGTGAGATAAATAACGGTGATGGATCAAGCCCTGATCTTTGGACTGGGTAAGAGTGGTCTGCTCAATTCAGACACTCTGTTCATCACCACCCCCTTTTGTAAATCGATTTTGGCCACTATAGGTGTGGCAGGGTATACTCAGACATGAGTCCCTTTCTCACTGCTCCATCAGGATTCAAGCAAGCCGGGCCGAAGAGGCTGAAATGCCAGAAACCGGTCCCCGGTAGCTTGTCTCCTTTCTGGTAAAGAATTGGCTTGGTAGTTTAGTCTGCCCTGTTCCCATGATGCACTGGGCCAGGGACAGACTGATTTGCATATAGCCAGGTTCTGAGCTGGGATGGGGCAGTGAGATAAATAACGGTGATGGATCAAGCCCTGATCTTTGGACTGGGTAAGAGTGGTCTGCTCAATTCAGACACTCTGTTCATCACCACCCCCTTTTGTAAATCGATTTTGGCCACTATAGGTGTGGCAGGGTATACTCAGACATGAGTCCCTTTCTCACTGCTCCATCAGGATTCAAGCAAGCCGGGCCGAAGAGGCTGAAATGCCAGAAACCGGTCCCCGGCTCCTTTCTGGTAAAGAATTGGCTTGGTAGTTTAGTCTGCCCTGTTCCCATGATGCACTGGGCCAGGGACAGACTGATTTGCATATAGCCAGGTTCTGAGCTGGGATGGGGCAGTGAGATAAATAACGGTGATGGATCAAGCCCTGATCTTTGGACTGGGTAAGAGTGGTCTGCTCAATTCAGACACTCTGTTCATCACCACCCCCTTTTGTAAATCGATTTTGGCCACTATAGGTGTGGCAGGGTATACTCAGACATGAGTCCCTTTCTCACTGCTCCATCAGGATTCAAGCAAGCCGGGCCGAAGAGGCTGAAATGCCAGAAACCGGTCCCCGGTAGCTTGTCTCCTTTCTGGTAAAGAATTGGCTTGGTAGTTTAGTCTGCCCTGTTCCCATGATGCACTGGGCCAGGGACAGACTGATTTGCATATAGCCAGGTTCTGAGCTGGGATGGGGCAGTGAGATAAATAACGGTGATGGATCAAGCCCTGATCTTTGGACTGGGTAAGAGTGGTCTGCTCAATTCAGACACTCTGTTCATCACCACCCCCTTTTGTAAATCGATTTTGGCCACTATAGGTGTGGCAGGGTATACTCAGACATGAGTCCCTTTCTCACTGCTCCATCAGGATTCAAGCAAGCCGGGCCGAAGAGGCTGAAATGCCAGAAACCGGTCCCCGGTAGCTTGTCTCCTTTCTGGTAAAGAATTGGCTTGGTAGTTTAGTCTGCCCTGTTCCCATGATGCACTGGGCCAGGGACAGACTGATTTGCATATAGCCAGGTTCTGAGCTGGGATGGGGCAGTGAGATAAATAACGGTGATGGATCAAGCCCTGATCTTTGGACTGGGTAAGAGTGGTCTGCTCAATTCAGACACTCTGTTCATCACCACCCCCTTTTGTAAATCGATTTTGGCCACTATAGGTGTGGCAGGGTATACTCAGACATGAGTCCCTTTCTCACTGCTCCATCAGGATTCAAGCAAGCCGGGCCGAAGAGGCTGAAATGCCAGAAACTGGTCCCCGGTAGCTTGTCTCCTTTCTGGTAAAGAATTGGCTTGGTAGTTTAGTCTGCCCTGTTCCCATGATGCACTGGGCCAGGGACAGACTGATTTGCATATAGCCAGGTTCTGAGCTGGGATTGGGCAGTGAGATAAATAACGGTGATGGATCAAGCCCTGATCTTTGGACTGGGTAAGAGTGGTCTGCTCAATTCAGACACTCTGTTCATCACCACCACCCCCTTTTGTAAATCGATTTTGGCCACTATAGGTGTGGCAGGGTATACTCAGACATGAGTCCCTTTCTCACTGCTCCATCAGGATTCAAGCAAGCCGGGCCGAAGAGGCTGAAATGCCAGAAACCGGTCCCCGGTAGCTTGTCTCCTTTCTGGTAAAGAATTGGCTTGGTAGTTTAGTCTGCCCTGTTCCCATGATGCACTGGGCCAGGGACAGACTGATTTGCATATAGCCAGGTTCTGAGCTGGGATGGGGCAGTGAGATAAATAACGGTGATGGATCAAGCCCTGATCTTTGGACTGGGTAAGAGTGGTCTGCTCAATTCAGACACTCTGTTCATCACCACCCCCTTTTGTAAATCGGGTATTAACAACATGACGCATCTGAGAGATGCGTCACATTGTAAAGCCCTGCGCCATCAGGAGGCGTTCCGGCACAGGGGAGGGCGTTCCTGCTCGGGAACGCCTCCTAAAAGTGGCTGAGTGAAATCTACAAGATTTCTCTCAGTCACTTTTATGCCAATGCTGCGTCAAAACCCTGCGCCTGCTTGAAGCAGGCGCAAGGCTTGACGCAGCATTGAAGAGATAGGGCCCCCCAGAGCATTGCTGGAGCTGCGTCCAGCAATGCTGAAAGATGCGTCACGTTCTAAAGCCCTGCGCCATCAGGAGGCGTTCTGGCGCAGGGGAGGGCGTTCCTGCGCTGGAACGCCTCCTAAAAGTGGCTGAGTGAAATCTACAAGATTTCACTCAGTCACTTTTAGGCCAATGCTGCGTCAAAACCCTGCTTGAAGCAGGCGCAAGGCTTGATGCAGCATAGGGGAGATAGGGCCCGCCAGAGCATTGCTGGAGCTGCATCCAGCAATGCTGAGAGATGCGTCACGTTGAGAAGCCCTGCGCCATCAGGAGGCGTACCGGCGCAGGGGAGGGTGTTCCTGCATTGGGGAGATAGGGCACCCCAGAGTATTGTTGGAGCTGCGTCGCGCTTGTGATGCAGCTCCAGCAATGCGCTGCTTTTACGGCACAGATGCGTGACACATCTGTGCCGTTTTTGCCACATGGTGCGCCGTATTGTAAATGCGGCGGACCATGGGTGGGGGAGCTGCAGCGCACAATAACTGGCGCATCCCTGGGGATGCGCCAGTTATTGAAAATCTGCCCCTATACATTTAGCCAACGAGGGAGCACTTACTGATTAGACAGTAGAAAGTACTCCAGTTGAGTAGAGGTATTTTAACAAAACGGTGGCATCTTCGTGGACAAACACGCAGGGCGGGATTCATTCTGCCCCCTGTTAGACTCGTTTTTTGTGCCCTTCTGCCCTCTGTTAGACTCGATTTTCCCTTTATTTTCTGCCCTTCTGCCCTTTGTTAGACTGCTTTTTGTGCCTTTCTGCCCGCTGGATCACCACATCATCACTCAGCACCACCACATTATCACTCAGCACCACCACATTATCACTCAGCACCACCACAGCACCACTCAGCACCACCACAGCATCACTCAGCACCACCACAGCACCACTCAGCACGACCACAGCATCACTCAGCACCACCACAGCATCACTCAGCACCACCACAGCACCACACAGCACCACCACAGCATCACTCAGCACCACCACAGCACCACTCAGCACCACCACAGCACCACTCAGCGCCACCACAGCATCACTCTGCACCACCACTGCATCACTCAGCGCCACCACGTTATCACTCAGCACCACCACAGCACCACTCAGCACCACCACAGCATCACTCAGCACCACCACAGCATCACTCAGCACCACCACAGCACCACTCAGCACCACCACAGCACCACTCAGCGCCACCACAGCATCACTCAGCACCACCACAGCATCACTCAGCACCAGCACATTATCACTCAGCACCACCAAGGCACCAGTCAGCATCACCACAGCATCACTCAGCACCACCACAGCATCACTCAACACCACCACTGCACCACTCAGCACCACCCCAGCATCACTCAGCACCATCCCAGTATCACTCAGCACCACCACAGCACCACTCAGCACCACCACAGCACCACTCAGCGCCACCCCAGCGTCAATCTGCGCAGCCATTCAACAACAACTGGTTCAAATATGTTCTCTCAATGTTTCAAGCTTTATTACAAATGTCACAAAAAGATGTATATATTTTACTTCTGTTCTCGGATTTTCGTCACAATAAAATACACTGAACATAACCTTCACAAAAGTTATTTACAAAAGTTTACTCTATTGCCATTATAAATTAAAATCACTTTTATTTAAGTATTAATTATTTAAAAAAATTAAAAGCTGTTGTAATTTGTAATATCAATACATCTAAGTCACATAAATAAAAAACATGTTGCATTAAAAATGCTATAGGGGTCACATTTGCGAAAGTTATAACTATTGGCATTGTAAATGACAAAGCTATTAATTTAGCTATTTTCAAAACCAACACATAAATAAAAAAAGTGGCATTTACAAGACCAATAGCTCAAACTTTCCTAATGCGAGACCTATTGCATTGCAAATGCTTGTTTTTATATCTGTCAGTGAGGTTTAATTTTTCTGACAGGCACCTCATTACCTACTTGTAACTATTCTCTGACCCTGCTTCAAGGGTCAGAGCAGGGTCTGAGAATAGTTGCAAGTAGGCAACGAGGCGCCAGGAAGCACTTACAGGCTTACAGCAGCAGGTGCCCAAGTTGAAGTTAATTTCTTTTTAACCCTTTTGTAAAAGGTTACAAAAAATTTGCTTCAACTTTTGCACCAGCTGGTGTAACCCTGTAAGTGCTTGGCTGAAAATTTGTCCCCACTGATTCGCAGATTTTACCGTGATTTCGTGAGATTCGTGGATCGCGAAATCGCGGAAAATCCACAAATTCCGCCAGCGGAACAAATTTTTAGCCCATGCTTAGTGGAGATGCATGCTACTACGTCCTCACCATGATCGCAGATTCATCCACATCTTCGTCCTCTGCAGTTTCATGTGCCTCACATGTGGGTGGTGGTGCTCTATCTCCAGCACAGTGTGGCAGTGGCACACAGGTGGCCGGAGGTGGAATGTCTGCCGCACTTTGTGGCCCTGACACTTCAGGGGGCGGAGATGTGGATGTAGTGGTAGCAGCAGCATGCATCAGAGTCAGGCCTTGTGGCAGCAATGCCATGAGGATGGTTGTAAGGTCATTGAGGAAACTAGCTACCTCTCGCTAGTATGCAGCCGTGGCAGCCGCTCTTTACAATGCGTCTGCTCCATGGTCTCCACTGACCTCTGCATGTGTTCCAACACCTGGGTGACATCACTAGAGCCACTCTGACTGGACAGTTGTTCTAGTCTCTGAGTCAGGGCTCAGGCAATGTCAGCCATTGTCAGTTGAAGAACATGGAGCGGACTATGGGTGTCCATTGGGGACTGTGAGTGGTCCCTGATGGGACTTAGACACCCACGTATTGCATCTAGTTTGGCAGCCATGCGGTCGTAGCCCACACGCACCTGTTCAGCCAGATTCTCCTGGCACCCCAACAGGTCTGTGCAGGGGGTGGGTTCTCCTCATAGCAGCTGGGCTGCCCTGCTCCTGGAGGTGGGGTGCAGAGGCTCTCCACAAGCTGTTGGAGGACGTCGGAGTTGAAGCTGTGGTGGTCTCTTAGTCATCAGAGAATAGAGGTTTGGGCAGCTCTGCAGGAGGTGTAGATTGTCCCTAACAATGGGGTCGATTATGATGGCGGTGAATCCGCATCCTCCGGGCCGGTGGAAGCCACCGCCGGCCCGGAGGATGCGGATTCACTGCTGCGGTCCATGAAAACACCCACCGCCAGATTATGATGGCGGTGGGATCAGTGGCGTACGGCAGGTCCGTCTGCCGCTGATCCGCGGGGTGTGGACCACAATATTGTGGCAGTGTCTGCGAGACACCGCCAGCCATATTATGATGGGTGCGGAGACATGCTTTTCCACAGCGGATATTCCGCTGTGGAAAAGCATGTGGATCTTTGCTTCTGGGGGCCCCTTGCGGGCCCCCAGGATGTTGTGGGGTGCACATGGGGGGTACCTATGGTACCCCCGTGCATGTGCATGCACAAAGCGGCAGGCACCGAGCGGTGCCTGCCGCTGTGTGCATGCACATGCGAAGCATGCATTTTTTACTTTGCGGCCAGTGCTGCTTTAAGCAGCCCCCGCCGCAATGTTAAATATACAGGATGTGACCGCCAGGGTGGCGGTCACATTCTAATTCCTATGGAGGGAACGCCGCTGCCCCTGCGGACGGTCCCTCCAGCTCGGGGGTGGCGGACAGACGCAGGTCCGTCTGCCATCCTAATAGGCCTCATTGTGTTTGCATGTATGTTGTTGCATTGTAAATGTTTTGATTCGGACTGAATGACTGTGTACGTTGTGGCTGTTTGGGGGGAGCTGCCTATTTGATGGGGACAGTGGACATTTCAAAAATATGATGGATGTGTGCTTGTACTTGCACATTATCAACTCACATTTCCCTGTAATGCCTAAAGTGATTGGCCAGTTTCTACACACAAGCAGCACCTTTTGTGTCCTGTGTTCCATTGTGGAAGTTTTGCGGTTTGTACCACATGGTTGTCAATGTTGATGTGCCTTTCATGTTGTGTGTGTGCTGCATTTTGGGAGAGTTGCCCCTGCAGCTCTGATTTTGCTGACTCATCTACCTTACATGCTGTGTACCTTTGACTTCTTTGCTTATACGGTGCTGAGAAGTTGCATACTTGGGTACATAGGTCTCTTGGTGGGAGTTGGGGGTCTGGGGCATGGTTTGTCTGCAGATATGCTGTACTTTATTGTGCATGTGTGCCATTGTGACCATCTCCCCCATGCCCCAGGCCCTGGTTGTTACTCACCCTGGTGCTGTTGTGTCCGGTCATGTTGAGCAGTGTCCCGTCCCCCAACTCCTGCCGCTGTCTCCCCACTGATGACTGTGGACACCATTTCCTCCATCTCGTCCCGCTCCTCCTGTGGCGCAGGACTCCCACCTCCAATCTGCATTGCTGCCTTCTGGTTGTTGGCAAGTTTCTGCTTGGTTTGGTGCTTGACATCATTCCAGCGCCTCTTGACCTCTTCCATTGTCTTCTTCAGCACTGCGACTGCATTCACCTTGTCCACAATGGACTGCCATAGTCCATGACACAGTGGCGGTGACGAACAGTTGTTGATGGTGTTCTACCACCTCCATTATCAGTATCTTGCGGACTGAAGCGCTTCTTCCCACTCTTCCTCCCCTTGCCCTTCCCTGACCCACATCAATTGTACTTCGCTGTTGTTTGGCATTTGTTTGTCTGTTTTTCTTTCTTCTTTTATGGTGATTTTTCATGCCTGACACATGGGAATTGCAGGTCTGTTGCTGGATTTGGCTGATTTTTGTATTGCAATTGGACATATTGCAACTATTTTTGCGTTGATGTTTCACATTTTTGCGGCATCGCATTGACTTTATCACGGACATTTGACACGTTATTGTGGGACTTTCACATAGTTCCTCCATGTTGTGAATACTGAGTTAACACAGCATTGTTTTCCCGCGATAGACTGCAATATGAAGAGTTGCATTATGCTAATTTTACGGTACTTAAGTTCTTGAGAATATCCCCATAAGTATTTAGTTGTATTGCCCTAAATCGAGATAATTTGTTGATGGACTAACAGAGCTGAAGCTCAGGCAGGATGCAACACAGGGCTTAATCGTTTCTACAGCAAGCCTGAGGGATCAGGCTTGGCTTAGTAGTAGTGATTGCAGATGCTTTTTTTCTGCTACTTCCAGAGATAGGCTCAGAAAATGCATGCAATCCAAACTCTTGAAATATTCCCTTAAGTAAGCTATTTAGGGAATGCAGAGACCTTTATCACATGCAAGGCAATAATTAATAATATCTATTGTTAAACACGCCACCTCAGTTCTCCAGACCGCTAACCATAACAGCGGATGATGTACACTAATACGATCACCCAAGTAAGTCAAACCCAACTCCTAATGACAGATACAATGAGAGGATGATAAGGGGGCAGAGGGATTTTCTACAAAATCTATTTCCCTGCACCTGAATAGCTTCACAATTTGCTAGGCCCCATATCTTGGCCCTACATTTTTCAAAGGGGGAAAAGTGAGTTGTGTTAATCTGGAGCAGCAGTGAAAAGAGCTAGAAAGGGAGCCTACTGCCATGGGAAACTTTGCCCTGTGCTGTACAATATTAGGAGCCAGATGCATCGAACATAACCCATGAGAAGGAAAAAGTGCTAGTGCTTTGCATACAATTTGTACCAATAGCAAGAGCCCCGAGATGTGTACGCTTGGGGCCACAGGCCACAATATATCATTTAGAAAAGATGATTTGCAAATTAAGACCAGCCATAAATTGTATTAATGAATACACCTATAGATGCAGCGCTTGTGGCGTGCAGGCCATCAGCACTGCAACATCTGCATATAGTAGTGTAGGAAGTGATGCATCTTTAACCTTGAGAACATCCGCTGTAATGGTAGATAAAAAGGGCCTGAGCTTGTCGATAAATAAAATAAACTGTAGATGTATCAACACACAGCCTTGACGGATGCCTCTAGAACCTTAAAATCATTAGAGACTGCCATTTGAGCTACTTCTTACCCTGGCTTCCATGTTCTGGTGCAAGACTGATATATAGTCAACAAGTGCTTCATCCATACCTTTAAATAGTAAAACCTCCCACAATTTGGAGCAATTTACACAATCGAATGCTGATGACAAGTCCATAAATGCCAACTAAAGTGATGTATGCTTGGCAACTGTGTACTTATCTAGGATCAAAGGTAAATTCTTTATTGTATAGTTAATAAAAACTGTTACAATATTCCAATTTTTAAAATACTTTCCTTTGCATATTATAATACATTAAATACGATATTAAAACCAAATTTGTTAAAAAAAAAATACATGTAAAAGAAAAAAATATGTAATGAAGCTGTGTCGAACTTGGTGGGTTATAAATTTGGTCTTATTGTCCTTTACATGAGTTCTCGATGTTAATTAATTGTTTGGGAAATGAAGTGTAAATCAACCAGAATAAATATCTAAGATCAGATTTAGGTTCGGGCATTGCTCGATTGTGTCTGTGAGGTTTCTGAACCAACATTGACAAGGATGTAAGATAACCTTTTCTTGGGCTCACTCCTTAATCCTATTAGAAAGGACTGTGCCTAAGATTTTGACCATGCAGTAGATAAGGGAAATAGGTATATAAAATGTATCTTGTGGCTGGTCATCTTTTTTAAATAAAGGTACAATAGTTAAGGTGGTCACAACCTAGGTGCCGGGGTGTGAGCAAGAATGTTAAAAACATTGGTCAATAGTAGAGACCAAAATCCAATGCTACACTTTATTAGATCAATTGGCACTCTGTTTGGAACCGGGGCCTTGCCGCTAACACTCTGTTTGTTGAAAGTGTCCACCTCAAACAGGTAAACCTGAACCCCCTGGCAGTTATTTTCTTTCATCCTGGGCTGTGTGGTCAGTAAAGCGGCAGCATGAATTTTGGGAAAATGGGCCTCCCGTGCCTCACTAATAATATGACAACTAATTGAAGATGCACTCTGGTTTAGATTTCTTATGGCAGATACAGTAGACCAAAATGACTTATAGTCCTTCTTGGATGCTGCTTGGGCAGGTGAGTCCCATCGTTATTCAAAGCCCTCCCTCTTTGATGGGGAGCATTTTGTACTTCTTGTGTAATGCAGCTACACCCGAGGGGACGCTAGTGTTGGCAGCAATCATGGTTGAACCATCTCGGTTATGTATGTGCAGATCTAGGGGATTTTATGAGAGCTTTTTTTAAATAGTTGAACAAAGGGCAGTAGAAGAGCTAACTACCTGAACATGGGCTGCCTCTTCCATCAAGCAATTCATGACCAGCATCTGAATCTGTTTTATTATGGCTCCTAGAAACTGGGCTGGATCTTGGGGTTTCTACTTTTGTCTAAGATTACCTGAGTAAGGTTGCAATCTACTAACCATTTTATTCACCTTAAACGTTATCCTCAATGTTACTGACAAGGCCATTTCAATGGGGTTGTAGTCACCAAAGTTTGAGAGAATTATATAAATAAAACGAATTTCGTAGCGCACCCTGCATCGCAAAATGCAATGCAGCCCGCGCTACGAAGCTCGTTTTATTAATTACATTGTTCACTTACCTCCAATTATCCATATTCTGGTTTTTAGCACCCCCACCCTGCCCTTCCCCCGCCCCGCCTTTCTGCCCCACCGCAACTTCCTCCACGGGCTGCGGCTGTCGCCTTCTAACCTTTTACTTGAGCGCCCTATCGAGTCCACTCTGCATAACAATATGATTTCATTTAGTTCCCTTGCATTGTAGTTTAATATTTACAGAGCCAGTGTGTGATCCTGTTGCGCAATTGTTCACGTTTCAGATTGATTAGTTCTTGAAGGAGGTATACCAGCCAGCACTATGTGGACAAGTTTCCATGGTAGGTTTAGTATCACATTATTCGGAGTGTTGTCAATCCTTAGTTGTTTCTATGTGCTCGACCATCTGTGTCAATCACTACGCTTGAGCCACAAGTTAAGTCATTATTAGCGCCAGAGGAGAGTGTGCCACAAACTGTGTTAGCAAGTGAATGCACACGAGGACTAGCTAGCATGTCTGCACTCTGCACAGCTATATCTGAAGCGGCAGCATTCCTAGGTCAATGGCAAATATAGTAATTATATTTGGTAGGGGGGTAATTTATACCAATGGAGTTTGTTTGGTTCATGGGCAGACCTGCCAGATGGGTTTCTCTGCGATCCAAACAGTCAGCAATGGCTTTCAGGTGGTGCTGCAAAATATCAATGGTGAAAGATCGACCTAAGAAGTCCAATCTGGTTTGTGTGCCCACTTTCGGAACCCACACCAATGCAATCAAAAAAATTATTCTAAAACAATGGAACTTACTCAAAGCAATACCTGAGTTAAAACAGAAACCGATGTTTGCCTTCAAGAGAGGGACCAACCTACAAGATCGGCTGGTTCATGCCTATGAAAGCAATTCAGATAAAAATGTAGTTGACAGCATGAGACAACTACTGCCAATTACAGGCCATCACAAATGCAATATGTGTATGGCTTGTAATACTACAAAAACAGTAAAATCTTGTACAATAAATGATGTCAATCTTACTCTTAGATCATTCTCGAATTGAAACACTGCCAACGTGGTGTATTGCATAAGATGCCCATGCAATTTCACTATATTGGCAAGACCATTCAACCTGTTAAAAAAAGAATACTCCAACACCAATCTCGCATCAGATGCAAAAAAGAAAATGCTCCGCTAGTAGAACATTTTCAGCGCTCTGGTCATAATGAAAATCAAATGGTATGGTGGGTCATAGATGTGAATAAACCTACTAAGAGGCAGAACAATATTGATAGGATCCTGACTTTGAGAGAAGGCAAAATAATCTGTATTGCCGATACCATCAATCGAGGTTTAAACTCTGCCACTGAATGGCACTCTCTTGCCTGTCTGTGATTTGATACCTGTAACTCTATATCTCTATACTATATATAAATATGCATTTCTCTATATATGCATCAACTGCAATCTGGATATGTACTGTTCTATGTACCTAAAAGTGATAGTTATTGTCGATATACAGACATTGGTATCAACTGAATGGCATTCTCTTGCCTGTCTGTGATATGGAAATTGTAACTCTATACTTCTATATGCGTGTAAACTTTCATTCTTGGACAAATGTTATGTATAAATATGTATTTCTCTATATATGCACCAATTACAATCTGGAGATGTACTGTTCTATATACCTAAAAGTGACAGTTTTTATCTATATGCAGACATTTGTATCAACTAATAGATTTAGACTGTGTCAACAGAAATGAATTAATATTCTTGTCTATCACTTGTCTAATCGTATTCGATTTCAAACAATGTAAACATTTGATAAACATAATTGTATGGAAACTATGTAATAAGTAAACAAAGGTCATCATGTAAATGGATTGTCAAGTCAGATAATTTATATAGTCAAGTCAGATAATTTATATAGCGCACTACATACCCAGAGGGTCTCAAGGCGCTAAGGAGGGGGAGGAGGATTACTTGTCAAATATCCACGTTTTAAGTTGCTTTCTGAAAGCTAGGTGGTTCTGGGTGAGGCGAAGGTAAGTGGGGAGTGAGTTCCATGTTTTAGCAGCCAGGTAAGAGAAGGATCTGCCTCCCATGGTGGTCTTGTTGATGCGAGGTACAGTGGCGAGGGCTTGGCTGGAGGAACGTAGTTGGCGGGAGGGGGTGTAGAAGGACAGTCTTGAGTTGAGGCATTCTGGTCCGATGTCGTAGAGTGATTTGTGTGCGTGGGTTAGCAGTCGGAAAGTGATTCTCTTATTGACGGGTAGCCAGTGGAGGTCTTTCAGGTGACCAGAGATGTGTTCGTTGCGTGGGATGTCTAATATGATTCTGGCTGAGGCGTTTTGGATTCGTTGGAGTTTCTTTTGGAGTTTAGCGGTAGTGCCTGCGTAGAGGGTGTTTCCGTAGTCCAGTCGGCTCGTGACCAGAGCATGAGTGACTGTTTTCCTGGTTTCGGTGGGGATCCAGCGAAATGTTTTTTTGAGCATGCGAAGGATGTTAAAGCAGGATGAGGATACGGCGCTGACTTGTCTGTTCATTGAAAGTGAAGAATCCAGGATAACGCCTAGGTTCCGTACGTGGTCTGTCGGGATGGGTGCTTTTCCAAGGGCTTCCGGCCACCAAGAGTCGTCCCATGCAGAGGGGGATGTACCTAGGATGAGGACTTCTGTTTTGTCTGAGTTCAGTTTCAGACGGCTGTGTTTCATCCATTCAGCAACTTCTTTCATTCCTTCGTGTAGGTTAGTTTTGGCGGTGCTGGGGTCCTTGGTGAGAGAAAGGATCAGTTGAGTGTCATCCGCGTAAGAGATGATGTTGAGGTTGTGTTGGCGGGCGATGGTCGCGAGGGGGCTCATGTATACGTTGAAGAGGGTGGGGCTGAGAGAGGATCCTTGTGGTACGCCACAGATGACTTCGGTGGCATCGGACTTGAATGGTGGAAGGCGGACTCTCTGGGTTCTTCCGGTGAGGAACGAGGTGATCCATTCAAGTGCTTTTCCATGAATTCCGATGTTGCTGAGGCGTTGTAAAAGGGTGCTGTGGCAGACTGTGTCGAATGCTGCAGAGAGGTCGAGGAGGATGAGGGCGACTGTATCTCCATTGTCCAGTAGAGATCGGATGTCGTCTGTTGCTGCGATGAGGGCGGTTTCAGTGCTGTGCTTGGCTCGGAAGCCGGATTGTGAGGAGTCGAGGGATTTGTTGGCTTCGAGGAAAGCGGCGAGCTGGTTGTTGACAGCTTTTTCAATTACTTTGGCCGGGAATGGAAGGAGCGAGATGGGGCGGTAATTTTTGAGTTCGGTGGGGTCCGCTGTGGGTTTTTTCAGAAGGGCGGTGAGTTCGGCGTGTTTCCAGTTTTCCGGAAAGGTGGCGGAGTTGAAGGAGCAGTTGATGACGTCTCGGAGGTGCGGTGCTATGACGGAGTCTGCTTTGTTGAAGATGTGGTGGGGGCATGGGTCTGTGGGGGATCCTGAGTGGATGGAGTTCATCAGGCGGATGGTGTCCTCAGTGGAGATTGGGTTCCAGTCGTTAAGGGTGATCGCGGGGGGAGAGTGTTCAACGTGTGGTTGGGTGGGTTGGGCTCCGGGTTGGTTGTCGAAGCTGTTGTGGATGTCTGCAATCTTGTTGTGGAAGAATGAGGCTAGGGATGACATATATACAACGAGGTTTCAGTTATTAAGTGCAATTAATACTGTGATATTATTTAATCTGGCAAACTTTATTTTGACTATTACGCCACATTCGATTCTGATATAAATCTATAATGAATTCATGATTGTTCAAACAAGAACGCAGTGTACCCAATATATGAGACAGTTACCGTCTAAAGATGACGACATCACAGTAACTGAATGCAGATCTTATTAACTGACACATGTCACTTGCAATATCCAGTAGCTGCTGGCCGTTTAATAAATTAAATTAAAGGTACCTTTCTGTGTCCCCAATTCAGACAAGGTTATAGAAAGGTTTAAATCTTGTTAAACATCTAATAGGTCCCTTCTTAAAGATGGCCGCCATGCAGTAATACCTAAATCAGGTGACAAGCAACCGTGAAGTCCCATTTCGCCCTCCAAACACGAGTTAAACGCGATTACACACACTGTTCGCCTATGCTTCGGCTAAGACGAAGACGATCAGGCACACAAAACACTTTAAACTTGGTACGTATTGGCAACCTTGTTATAATATAGCCTAGATGATTTGTTTTGAAACTCTGTATCTAACCCAGTGTTTCTATGTGAATATTTTTCTCGAAAACTTCTCACGCTGTCTGAATTTAAACAAGACAAGCAACTTTTTTGCCGGTAAAGGTGAAAAAATTCCATTTTCTTCTTTTCACTTAAAGACCTGACATAACTTATGGACACTGTTTAATAACTAAAGTGCCCTAATAAACTAAGATTGTCTCCTGCTAACTTTTACTAATAAACATTAAGATAAGTAAACCACAATAAACATTGGAGACAAATCTATGTCTTATGACTTAGGCACAAATCTTTAAGAACGGTATGTCTCCTTACTAACCATTTAGACTGATATGCCATATCTTTTTTGCATGATACTTAATAGTTAAGCGGACATTAAGCAAGGTATGTCATCCCACAGATATTGCCACCTAACAAGAAATTGATTCAAATAAACCACAAAGTTTGACACTGGGCAGGGACTGCCGTTCAAAAAAAGAAATCTATCGACAAAATACAGACACAGTGATTCCTCTGAACTGTGGCATATAAGGTACCTCATGCTGTTGAGAAAAAAATTATTTTCTGTCCCCCAACAACATGAATTTATGTTTAAAATAAACTATATTCATTTTTGTGACAGCAACTGACTATATCAGCTGTGCTCTCCAGAGTTTTGTGTCCCTATATTCAGAAACAAAAGTATTTAAACCTTATGTCCCAAAAACCTCGGATAGAATTGAGCTTAATCAAGTTAAACCTCTTTATTTCAAATATGTCCATTTTTTGATGTTACAGATCACAAAAATAAAGCATACTACCAATTCCAACGCAGAATCACTAACACGATTTCAAGGTACAACCATATATTTTTGCATAAATCGTTCTAAAATACATGATATGATGCCCAATAGACAATTGTCTTTAGATGTCTAACTATTCAACTAAGAGAAAGATGAAATTTACCTTGGTAAAATACAGTGATGCGATAAGATATAACTAATGCTATAAGGAAATTTAGAGACTTTTTCCATGGATAACGCAAGGTATTGGATGTATAGATATCTTAGCACATGCTGAGTTCAAATTTAAAATGTGCTTTTTTTAATAAATACCTATGATAAATGATTTGAAAAATAAGGTATATGCAATTTTAGACAATATAAATTTGATATGGCTATCTTTAAACTATCGTGAACGGGATATCCAAACTAGTTGTTTCCTTGAAAGAAATGTGCAACCTTTGAGGCATTTGAATTAGTTGCTTGTGTAATGCTATTCGTCTAGAGGTCAAGTTTAGGTGTTAGATATATGTTAGCTGATATAAACTTTTCATTTAATATGATATAGAATTAGCAGTAATTTCTGTTCTATGTTATTTTAGGGGTCAACGAGTATTTATCCCGTATAGTCCTGAAAATGGTCTTGCATATTGATTACTAAAGACCGAAATGTCGACGGACGCTTTTTCTTCCATAATTGTATTTTTAAGAAGAAAAGCTTGTACCCTTGTTATGGAGAAGCTGTTACAATCTGATTTTGTTCTTCATGTAACACTGTGTTTTGATATACTGTTTTGTACCCTATTTTATGAAAATCTACAGATAAAATCAATTTTTTCTATCTACACCTGCCTCTATATCCTATTTCTGTTTGTAGACTAATAGCTTTCTACCTTGTGACATCCAGCACAATCCTCTTGAAATAATTAACAAAGTTCGCTATTAATGCTTTAAGACTTCCATTGATATTGGGTCACTTAATTAAGAATCCAAAGAATCTGTAAAATATCTTGTGACAGCTCTTGTTTGATCAAAATCCCTTGACGGTATCTTTACCCTATCATACATTTACGCCCAAACCCTCAAGGGTATATTGGCTTGCCCATGTTTCTATACGTGCAAAATATCAAGGCATTTTTCACACAGAGCCATGTGACATGACAGACCCACATTCGATTGAGCACCAATCTTAGCTGGTTGAATCCAGGACAAAAGCTGAACATTTTGTTTCCGCTTAACAACTGAGTCTATGGCTGTTGATTTTCTTTCTTTGTTAATTTCAATAAATACAACAACCGCCGGGTGTACTTCTAACTAGCTTACATCGCATATAGTGATCCGGGTCCCGTTTCGCATTACTACGGCGGACCAGATAGTAAACTCAGTTTCCGGACATACATTGTACTCTGATTGGATAATAGGATCCAATGAGCTTCGTTGCCACATAAGACACTATTCAGCATACCGGGATTTAAATTGCTCCCACCAGATTAGTGCATAGCACTCTGGCATCATCCAATCACAAGGGAGCTTACTGTTTTTAACCGCGGACCCCCTTAGACAGCCGAACTATTAACTACTGACCAGGTGATTGAGCTACATGGCCTTGCCCTTATCAGGACACTAATACAAATTTAATGCACGCATAGGACTCTTTCAGGTTTTTTAAAAAAATGATGCCTGTTTCTACCCACTTGCAGGTAGTCTTTTAAACGCCAAAAAAATATTCAGATGGACGGTGGAACAGTAATATGGCTCCTGCCTTGATCCCAATAGAGAACCTAAAAACAAATAATTAGGACGTTCTCTTGACAAAGGTTTCCTTTTAAATTTAAGGTATTTTTCAAGAAGGCTGAGAGTGAGGCACCGACCACAAGCAACCAATTTGATTGATAACTGTAAGAAGCTGGGACTTCCCGGATACCACTGATGGTATACCTTCATATATACCTATGTACTATTTCCTATTTACAACAGTAGGACCACACAATTTTTAAATCCCATGCTATTCCCTTTCTTAATACCCCCAGGCAATTGCGGCCTAGAAATAAATTAACCAAAAAAAATTCAGTACAACCAATTTAACTTTGGACACTGACAGGAAGTGGGAGAAATGAATATTGTATAAAGCAAAACAGGTAGGCATTGACTTTCATTTAACAGATCATAGACGTTAATGTGCATCTCTAAATTGTACTAATCCAATAATCCTGGTACTGCAGGATACACTACTGGTAGCAGCAATTTAACAGGCCCCCAGTAGGAGTCCATGTTTCGATCTGGAATTGATAATTGACCACTACAAGTGTTCGTCAATAGGAACCTAGGGTAAGCAGATACTATTATTTTCAACCTACACGATCCACTATGAACTCTGGGTGCACCATGGCAATCAAAAACTGGGTTTTGCCCATTGGCCCCCTGCATCTCATTTACATTAAAGCCCCCTAATGAAGAAATAACAGCATGTAGTATTATTGTTAATGAATTGTTAGCTTTACCAAGTGAATGGTTCTGTTTTTATCCACTGTTTCACTTTATTTTATGAAAGTACCAGTGTGTAGTTGTGTTATTAATGAATTGTCAACTTTACTAACTGAATGGTTCTGTTTTTTAATACCGCTGTAACTGTTGCATCTAATTGGTAATATACAGTGTGACATGGGTAAGATTTGAAATACGTAAGAGACAAGAGACTGTTGCATGGATTTTTTTGAAAACTCACACATGTTCCTTACAACCCAGGATCTAAATTTACTGGCATAACATGAAGGTGCATAGCCAATTATAATTTGTGCATAGGTTGTGATTCCTCGATATGCAAAAAGTACATTGCATCAATTTGACGTTAACTGTTTGTATGATATTTATTACAGGGCGATTGTATACACTCCCTGGGTGTGACAGATTATTACTTGTCTTGATAAAGGTGGTAACTATAAGGAGAACTCACCGAAACGCATCGACGCAACAAACTGTATAATGCAAGTCTCCAACACCATGATTGATATGCTGATGTCGCAGCGATACAACACTGGTGTTTTCACAACGGAGCAAGAATATACAACTCGTACTCAACGATTTTATGTTGTACCTGTTCTGTCTGTTCTCAATTGTGCAGGTCACTGTTTGAGTGTTTTATTGTGTTTTAGACTAGGGATCTAGATCAGTAAGCCCTATTATTGTGTTTTTTTAACTTATTCAAAATAAATGAATTTTTAACTTTCAATTTGCTTTTGTTGTATGTACGTGTGACATTGTAAGGCTTGGTATTCCAAACCTATGCTTAGTTTTGCCTCAAGGGAAGTTTCTCACTTAGATTTTTTTTATTTGCCAGCTGGTTCTTGTGGTGGCTGAATAGTCACTGAATTGAAAATCCTAAAGTATTATCAAAGTAGTCCGCAGGTCTGTTACAGTCACTGTGGGAACTGTGAGGTTCTGTCAGCCCCCTACTCCTGCTGACACCAGGTCACTGGCATCTGTATTAGTGTATCCACTTGCTGCATCTCATCATGGCTGTTGCTCTAGGGATACTCTTTGTTCGGTTAATGCATATTTGAAATCACCCCAACAGCCCTTTCTAGCATACAGTCTATCATGGTTATTGGACATGATGTGTAGACAGACCTATTGGCATTATGTTTACTCATCGCTTGGGTGTTTTGAAGGAGAGCTCACCTAGTAGCAGCCGTGAAAGAGAGTGGTCCCAGGGAAGTCCAGTCCCAGTCTTGGCCAGGCCTTCCAACATGCATCCCTCAGTGTGCGATCCTCAGATCGCTTTTAAGCGTGTCGCTGTCTCAGGTCCCGCCTTGTCCACAGCTGATTGAGGGACGTTGTCCCACCCCAGCCTCCCCAAGAAAGTTCACTGCTGGACCAATCCTGGCTGGTAAATCAATAGCAAACACTCCCATGCTGCAGGATCCTCAGAGCGCTTTTGAGCACGGCACTGCCTCAGACCCACAATTCCCTCCAAGACGGCTGGGTAACATAGGGCCATATTACCAACAAACTGCGATAAACATTGCAGAGTGCGCTTAGCGTGAATAGTTGTATTGCCGGCTATCGCTGGAATAGTTCGCCTCACTAACGCTGTATTAGCAACGAATAGCACTATGACGTTAAATATTTCAGCGATAGTGTGAAGAATGGCCAGACATTGCTGAAAAACCAGCGAACATCCTGGCACTATGGTTAAATGCTTACTGATACGACCATGTGGCCGTAACCCCATAATCTACCTCCCATTATATGCTTGCCTGAGTAGGGATTTTAGCAGGTGTAACTTTCAGGCGATATTCGGGGTGAGCGCAAGTTATTGTTTTGCTCTGCGGGACTTTGTAATAGGGGGAATGTGAGTTACTGACTGGTTTCAGTCGCTTTATTGTTGGGAACGCCCACTTTGCATGTCATTAGCGTTGTTTATCGCTGACATGCAAAGCAGTACGGAAACGGGGGCTATTGGCAGTAAGCTGTTGCTAACAGCTGTTAGCGACAGCTTGTTGATTGGGCGATCTAAATAACACTGCTTTAGCAGCAGAAGGTGCCGCTAAAGTGGCTTAATTGCCCTTGCTAATATGACCCTTGGTCCCACCCCAATCTTGCCTAGAAAGTAGTTCCCTACAGGGCAAATACAGGCCTGGAAACCGCCAGTGAACACTCCCACACAACAGGATTCTCAGATAGCTTTTGAGCTTGTTGCTGCCTCAGGAATCGTCTTGCTTAGAGATGGCTGGGGGTTGAAGTCTCACCCGAGCCTCACCAAGAATGTTAACTGCAGGGCAAAAGCAGGCTGGGAAACTGCTGGTGAACACTCCCCCTAGGATAGTTGTTTTACTGCTCTCTGTGTAAGCCAGTGAAATGTTTTTTTTTGCCGAGTAAATGCATTTAACATAGCAAAAAAATGAATAGCGAGCCAAAATTCCATGATCCTTACATAGAGAAACATGATTAGTTGACATTTTGATCACACATAGTATTTACTCCAATGACAAGCCTCTAGTTTTGCAGATTGTGCTCGGGAATAAATCTAGAACCAGGGTAGGTTTGGGGTCATTCATGGAAGGTATGATCCTACAAACGTAAAGGTTTGTCGTTTTTCACAAATGCATTGCAGTCCTCTTTCTGCACAAGAGACTTATTTTGTAGAAGAGCAGGGGGGTGTTAAATTTTGTGGTAGGTTTTGAATAGCACACAAACATAATTTCTCATGGTGTAAGAAAGGGCTATCTCCATGTGGAAAAAGTTTTCTTGACCATCTGAAATGTTAAAACTAATATTTGTTTGTACATTGCCTCCTTGCACAACAAGAAGCCCAAAAAAGGTTATTTTAGGTCACGCTAGACTGGGCAAAGTCAAAATTCAGGCTGAAAGCGACGAAAAGGCAGCTGGCTACAGCACCCATGCAGGCCCAAGTGAACATAGTACCTTTACTGGTCACAAGTAGCAAGATGCATCGATCTTCTCCAAGTAGTGAGGGCAATGCATCAGTTCAGAGGAACTGATGAATTGCCCTCACAAGTGCTGGAGTCCAGAGGTTTCACGCGATGCGCTTGTCTTACCAGAGTTTCATCACCTCTTGGCTGGCCTATAGGTTACTTTTAGCCTTCACAGAAGCAGTGCATCATGCTTCAGAGGGTAAGCATGCAGCTGACCACATCCTTGGGGAGCTAACTGGGAGCTTGATCCCACCTCTTCTTTACAAACCTTAGAGGTCCCCTAACAGGGTGTCCAAAGAGGATTTCAAAAGGGCTGAACCATATTCATTTCTGTGCACCTCCCTATAGGCAAAGAGAAGGCATGGCAAGAGGACATCTGACTCTCACCTTATTGGCACAGACAAGCCCATAATTAGGCCTGGGCGGAATTCTGCTACGTGGAACTCCATGAAGTGCCGAAAAAACTGCCACGCTCCACAGAGTTCCGCAGGCTGCAGATTGTGACAAGTTGCGCTGCGCTGCTTGTCCCAATTTTCTGTTAGGAAAAAACAGGGGTTATTCCCAAATTACCCTCCTATACATGAGCAAAATACATCAAAAGATGTGTATAAACAAGAAAAAGTACAGAGGGATCGATCCAATATTTATTTACATATAGTGATAAACTAAATACCCTGATGTTTCAAAATGATATTTTTTAGATCAATTATATTCACAATTCACAACACCATATATACGTATCAAATGTCCAAATTTTTTAGCACAAGGAGGTTGTCCTGCACTGTAAAATCAGCACAAATGGCACCACACACAATGCAAGAGGGCACTGCTTCTTTCTGCTGCTTATGTAGATGTTCAACTCAAATGTCTGCTTTCTCAATGCGTGCAATAGCAACCTGCCATGACTGCCTGCATTGAGAAACCTCTCTGGGAGGTGGTCTAGCGTATGTTTTTCCTCGCTCTGCAACTTAGCCTTGGCAAGGTGAGCGAGAAGGTGTTTCAGAATTCCGCACTCTATGCAGAGCGGGGAGTGGACAAAACTCAGTGAACTCTGCCGGTGGAGCGGAATTTGTCTCCTACCCCTTCCCTTAATCATGCCCTTCAAGGTCTTCTTGAATCTTTCAACCAGACTAGACTTGTAAGTTACACCAAACTCATCCTGCATAAATTTTATATACACTGACATGCAGTTAGTGGCTTTATTTGACACTGCCTCTTTGGGGAACCTAACTCATGTCAAGATCCCCATCAGAGCTCTCGCCACCACAGGTACAGTCACTGTCCTCAGAGAGATGGCCTCTGGGTAGCTGGTGGCATGGTCCATCAAGACCGGGACAAACCTGTTGCCTAGGGCTGTCTTCGGGACCAGGGGTCCAATGACGTAATACCCACCTTTCAAATGGGATGCAACAACTGGAAGTGGGAACAGCGGAGTTTTGCACTTTGTCCCTGATTTTCCACTGGTCTGGTAGGTGGGACAGATCCTGCAGAATGTATATGAGGCTGTCTTCATTCGGGTCCAATAAATGTGGGACACAAACCTAAAATAGGTCTTGTCTTGCCCAAAATGTCGTTCCAGGGTGATGTCATGAGCCAAACCCAGTAGCACGGATCAGTAACACTGGGGGACCCCCAGCACATAGGCTTCCCCAGCACCAGGAACCTTAGGCTCACTATAAAGGAGATCTTTCTTTCAGTAGATCAGGTGATCCTCAGAGGAATCACCTGCAGCATGAGCTGAGACCTGGCATCTCAAACTCTCAAGAGTGGGATATTCTTTCTGCGCTTGTCATAATTCCTACCTGCTTGGTCCACCCTCAACTTGCAAGCTGGCAAGCTCAGATAGTTCACCTAGGGTGGCAATGTCTTCCCCGGCAGGCTTGGGGGCCTCCTCCTCAGGGACACCGTGAATTTCCATCATGGGAATCACAACCCTTGCCTCACTCTGTGGCAGCTGTCTGGGCCATTTTTCCTGGTTCCAGGCTTCCTTGACTCCTTTTCTGGCAGCCATAAGACCCACTCAGGCAATCCCATAATCTCCAAGTGAGACCTGAGCTTCACCTCCGTCAAGGCAGTATGCTCCAGGTTGTTGCCTAACAGACAATCTACAGGCATGGCAGGGCTCACACCAACTTTCAGAGAACCTGACAACACCCCACTCAAAGGGAACCAGAGCCATTGGTAGATAGCTCTTTTGATTGTCGGCGACTACGACCTGGGGGAATATGTTCGTAAGATCTGCTCTGCTGACACCAATTGGCACCTGACAGTTATCATGCTGGCTCCTGTGTTTTGCAGAGCCTCTACCCATTAATGGGGACCCATTGCATATATATGGAAGTATTGGAAGGCATGTGGGTGTTTGGCACCATTTCTCTATCCCGAAGACAAACTGGTGTCATCTATGTATGTCCCCCAAAACTAACTGAGACTAGCTCTTCCCTAAGCACTACACTTGCCACCAATGGGGGTTGTGCCCTCTATTGACAATTGGAGTCGCACTTTATATGCCCATACTTATAGCACTCTGTACATTGGGGTCCAAATCTCCCTGTCTTAAGGTCAAAGAAACCCTTCTTTTTAGAATCAGAATAGAACTGATTACCACTATTCCCTTGGGAATTATTATATTGGGGGCCTTGTTTTTAAGTGTTTCTCTCCCCTCTTTCTTCTGTTGGGAATCCTGACCATCTTTGTGGTAGTCCCCCTATATACCATTTTTGGAC
The DNA here is from genome assembly GCF_964263255.1 of Lissotriton vulgaris. NCBI lineage: Eukaryota > Metazoa > Chordata > Amphibia > Caudata > Salamandridae > Lissotriton > Lissotriton vulgaris. The sequence goes on along the minus strand of NW_028249875.1, from coordinate 159,187 downwards.
ACTCCAGTGCTAGCACAGAGGGGCGCCTCCTCAGCAAGCTTCCTGGGGTCAGCCAGCTTCCTGTCAGCTAGGTGCTCTTTCATAAATAATTGATACAACCCCTTATAATCACTAATGTTGATGCCCCTCACTCAGACATTCAATGCCCAACTGGAGACTGGTTGGGGAGCTTCCGGCTGTCCCTGAATCTTTGATGATCCTTTCCTTTAGTCAGCACAAATTTGGCAATCAAAATTGCTTTTACAGGAGTGCACTTGGTTTTGCCACTAACCGCTAATGTTAGTAGTGCGTCCCTCCCAAGTGTATGCGTGTGTTTTCACAGACCACTGCCCATGTGTACCTTAAGTGCAACCTCATAAGCAGCAAACCATTTATCAATGTCATCCCCTAACACATATTTGGGTACCAGATACTTGGATATACAGAACGTTTGAGCATCGGGTACAGTATTTGAGCTGCCACCATTTGTTAGGAATAGGCAAAGAGCCAAGGGAACCTTGTAGTGTACTCAGCTCTGTGTCCCTCCAGTGTAGTGAACACCTTAGAAACAGTCCCTAAGCTCAAAGTGCTTCCTTTGAAGTGTGAACTTTAGAGACGGTCCCTACTAGCTTAAAGGGACGTTCTCAACGTAAGCAGTTGCTTGGCTTACTGTTCACGTAGTGACCACGCCCCCATCTTTGATTCCCGACGTTTCTGGCATCTTTCTGCTAGGGCGATTTGGTTGTTCTCGCCCGCGATTCAGTCGAAGCTCATCTCTTCCTTCAGAGCTGGACGGTCCTGTTCTCACCAATTCACTCGTAAGTGACTGTCCTGCTCCTCGCTCCCCCTCGGAGCCTGACAGCACTGATTTCTCTCCGACATAGATTAAGAGGCTGTTCCGCTCTTCGCTCCCCCTCAGAGCCGGACGGCAATGTTTTCTTTCGGACCTAAAGAGAGAGGCTGTCCGCTCCTTGTTCCCCTCCGGAGTTGGACGTCATTGTTCTTTCACTATCCCTGGAGTAAGCAGCTGCTCTGCTCTGTGTCTCCCTTCGGGGCCGGCCAGCACATATCCCTTTTTCTTGCCCAGAGGAAGTGCTGGTTCCGCTTCTTGCTCTCCCCGGAGCCGGACTGCACGTCTTCATTCTTGTTAACTATTTACCTCCTGCACCTTTTCGTCCATATTTCCTTTACATGTCAGAGTGTATTGTTGTTCCGCTTCATGTTACTGTGAGGCCAGACGGCACACCTCTAGGGTTAGTTTCTGCTCCGCTTCTGTAGTTTCTTACGCAGGAGTCGGCCAGAGCTTCTCTGAGTCCTTTAATTTTGTTATTGTTGTCGGGCAGCCTTTTGTTACACTTTCTCTTCTTCTGCCCTCTTCCTCTTCTCGCTACCTTTCTTATGTGTTCTGGTATGACTGCAGTATGAATGCCCCCTTCACGGCCCATGCCCTCCTTGTGGAATCCTACTCATTCAAGTAATTCGATCAATGGAGAATTCCCTTCTGGGCCTCCTGTTTCAAGGACCTTTGAACTCTACCTTAGGGTAAGTGGAGCACGGAGGCTGAGTATACTTCAAGGTTTTTTTTTTAAAATCACTTATAAGACTTTCTTGCTCATCATATGTATTGTCTTATTTACAGTACCTGCTATACTGCAAGACCATTACCAGCAGTACGACCACCTATGTATGGGGAGAGTGGCGGACACTACTTGGAATATTCCCCCATAATTTTGGGGAACAGCCCCCTGTGAGTGCTTTTCAAGTGCCTCCTGGGTGCTGTTTTCGAGAAGTATGGGGTGCTATCGCTCCTGTGGAATCTTGGCGCAAACCCAGTCTCCCGACACCATCACTGCTGGAATCAGACTGCCTGGCTTTGATCTCCAGCTCCTTTAGACTCAGTTCATGAGCCAACAAAGGATTGTTGGCTGCTAAGACTCTATCAGACTCAGACTGTTTGGCTTCCCTCTCATCTTTTTTCTCCTCAGTGTCTAATTTTAGCTTTACCATCTTCAGCTTAAATTCTTCCCCTCAGCTCCTCAAGGGATAGGCCATGGGTGGAGACACTGCTCTCTGGTCTCCGAGGAGGCTGTAATCCTTGGTTTCCCAAATATCTCCTGCAGGAAGCTAGTCAGAAGAGAACATATCAGGATCAATGCATCATTCTCTTGAGCGCGGGACTCCGCCCAGGCACTCGGGCTTCTGAAACTCCATGGCAAGTGACTTTTGGTGCAGGCACCACCATCTCCTTGCAGAAGCCTTTCACCTGAACCATTGTATAATCTTCCAGCTTGGCCAGCACAAGCTCAATGGCTACACTTGCAGAACCAATCAGAGACATGATGTAGAGGACAGATCAAAGATGCAAAGCAGGGAAATTATAAGAATGTTTTGAAATGGTCTTGGATGTGAATGGGTAGTGTAAAAATAGCTATTGTATGGCACTGCACAAACACTGCTGATCACCAATGTTAGAAGTAGGATCTCTAGTTGGTAGAGGTATGCATCCTGTCCAAGTACGGACCACAAACCTAGTCAGGGTAAATCACAACACAATCCTACATTCACCTGTTCTCATCCTTTGGTAGCTTGACACAGAGCAGGCAGGCTTAACTTAGAAGGCAATGTGTAAGGTACTTGTGCAATAACTCATGCAGTAACACACTGAAAACACAAAAAAGGACTCCACAACAATATTAAAAAAATAAAGTATGACTTTATAAATGAAGCAAGAGCAAAATGACAGAATATTGAAATGTAAAGTAGTTGAGATGTTGAATTTGAAAGAAATAGATGCAATTTAGTGCTTAGAAGCAAATAGTGGTAAAAACGTTACTTTAAGTCGTGCTAGACAGGGATAAAGTCAAAGTTCGAGCAGACAGCGATGGAGCACTGGCAGGCTACCGGACCCACACAGGGTCACTACTCCAGTTCTGTGTTGCAAGTATCTGCAACACTTCCTTTGAGACAGGCACAGTAGCAGGGTTTGAGACTTTGATATCAGTGAGTCACTAGTGAGAGGAGGCAACCAAAGAAGACCTTGTAGATCATTTGAAAGAAGGCAAAGTCCAGTGCTCCTTCAGCAGAATCAGAGAGCAGCAGGTAGCAGGGCAGCAAACAGAAATGTAGATCTTAAGAGTCCTTTGAGCAGCACAGCAGTTCTTGTGACAGAGATTCAGGTGTAGGCCCAGAAGTATCTGATTAGTGTGGGTCAGGGACCCAGTACTTGTTCCCAAAAGGGCCTAAGAGGTGGAGTTGACATCAAAGGCTGGCCTCTGAAGTGCACACAATTCCTGTAGGCCAGTCCTGACTTCCAGGCCTACCATGGTGGGTAAATCAGTGCTTTGTGTGGGTGGACAGGACACTATATAAGGAAGTGTAAGTGTCAGCTCCTCCGATTCCTTCCTGTCCAGGAAGACTCATCAGAATGCAGATGAATGCAGAGAAGTGCTCAGAATGCAGATGAGTCTCACATTCCTTTGTTTATGGCTGAACATAGGGAATGCACAAAGCGTAGCCGTCACCCAAACTAGACGTGCATTGAAGACAGTACAAAAGAGCTAAGGGCAGAAAAATGTCCACTCACCCACATCAGACATGAATTGAAGACAGCATAAAAGAGCTATGGGCAGAGAAATGTCCACTTTCTAAAAGTGACATTTCTAAAACAGTAAAGAGGATTCATCAAGACCATTTCAAACAGATGAAAAATAAAAAATGTCCTAGATTCTGATCAGGAATACCAGTTTAAAAGTGTTTGAAGGAATTCCAAATGCTAGTCTATGAGAAGAGGACGCCTGATGGTGGTAAAAAAAGAAATAGGCAGTTTGTCACTACCCGGACATGTAAAACATAAAAGTACATGTCCAACCTTTTATTTACATAGCTCTCTGCCATTTGGATTACCAAGGGCCTTCCCTAGGGGCAACACATATGTAATACAGGGAGAGTTTAATGCTTGGCGAGTATATTTAAATGTCAAGTTGAAGTAGCAGTAAACTGCACACACAGGCCCTGCAATGGCAGGCCTGAAACTGGTTTGATAGATTCCTTGTGTGTGTGGCACAATCAGTGCTGCAGGGCCACTGCTAACAAGTAATTTACTGGCCTTGGTTATATTTTATATCTCTGTACAAGGGACTTCTGCGCAAAGTAAATATACCAAACGGGTGTAAGTCAATCATAACATGTTTAAGGGAGCGATTACATGCACTTTAGCACTGGTTAGCAGTGATAAATTGTTCAGAGTCCTAAAACTAGCAAAAAAGAGTTCAGAAAAGTGGAGGAACCCTTTACTTCTGCAAATATTATTTTACATGATTTCCGAGGTCTCCCGTCATTGTCAAAACCACAGATTCGTCTTCTTCATACTGCTTTGGCTACGGCCAAAATCTGTATATTATGCCATTGGAAGTCTCACTCATCTCCTTCTCAGGAAGAGTGGCTAGTGGCCATGATACAAACTGCCTCTTATGAACGTGTAATTTATAATTTGCAAGATCAGACTTCTGTTTTTCTTCAAACATGGTCCCCATTCATAGAAACCACGGTGGATAGTGCCTCTGTTTCCATTTCTTCCTCCCCAATGTCTGCTCTCCCTTCTTAATTATCTCCATTTTTATTTTACGTTTGTGTACTCTTCCTGGTTCTATCCTGCTCCTTAATCCTTTTCATTAGTCTCGGTCTTCTCTTCATCTTTTCATTTCCTTGTTACTCTGGGCTTCTTTGCCCCTTTTTTCTTTTCTTTTCTTTTCTGTTTTCCTTTCATTCTTTCATTCTTTCGCTTTCCTCTTTTCTGCTATTTTTCGCTTTGTAGCTTATAGAATAATTGTTATTTTTACTCCTCCACATTTACATATCCTATGTATAATTATACCATTTTGAAATTTGATTTTATTATCTATTTACATATGTATGTATTTCTGTATTTAAATCTAAAATCTTTTAATAAAAAATGTCAACAAAAAAAAGAAAAGTGGAGGAATGTAGGTAGGAAAAAGGAAGGGGGAAGACCACTCTAAGTCTGTCAATCTAGCAGTGTTCTTTTATGTTCTAGAAAAAAATGAAGCTTTAATAATTTATTGGTTGAAGGGTTATGGCATTGGTGGACTGTATCATTCTTTCTGTAGGAGTATTAATATATTTTAGAGGGAGAATTCTGCATTCTCTGAAATTGACTTTTCCAGGTTTTGTTGCTACTTAGTTGAAAGGCCCAGGGGCATAATATCAAGGGCAGTATTGCAACTTTAGCTGCACTTTTTGCCGCTAAAGCAGCGATATTTTTATCTTCCTATTTACAAGGCGTCGCTAGCATGCATTAGCGCTTGTTAGCAGCCGATTTGGAACGCATCTCATGCCAGCGATAAACATGGCTAGTAAGATGCAAAGTAGGCATTCCTTCAAAAATACAACATGAAAGAGGGCGCTAACACAACAGCGCTGTATTAACAAGGAGGCCCCGGTCTTGCGAAGCGATATTAAAAGTCCCGCTAACCGCGGTTATCGCCGGATCCTAATGTCTGGTCAAAACATGACTTAAGCATGTTTAATATGGGAGGTGGATTGACAGGTTAAGTCCACATTCCAATATTAACAAGTTTTTCATTAGTGAAATCATCGCTTGATTATCGCCGTTTATCGCTGGTTTGTACATCGCCTGTGAGCAAAGCGTTGCTAATACGGCACTAACACGGCGATATAATCCAGCGATAGATGGTTATAATTAAATTTGCGCTGAGCGCGATATTCAACGCATGCTGTTGATAATATGCCCCCCAGAATTTTTTATTTACCCGTTTACGGCTCTGTTCACTGATGTATTTGAGTTTATACCACAGGACCTATCTTTAGAGTTTGCCTAGATGAAAACTTTGGCTCGGATTCTTGTAGTGTTTCTCTGGAATTGTGATGGTCCGCATAAACGCATCTTTTGTGAGCCATGTACTCGGATCTATCTTGAAGCTCGTTACCCGGTTATATTCCTATTTAGTTCAGCAACTTTACCATCATAAACAACACACTTGTTTGTAATGGGTTTAAACTATCAATAGATGTACGTAGTTATATCTATTTGCCTCTGACCTTCAATATCTCAAGTCTCTATCATGCTACAGGTCTTGTTATAAGGGCATGCGGTTACTTGGCAACGAGAATTGTATGTGTTTCTAATGAAGAGTTGCTATCAGAATTACCTATAATCAAACAAGAAATACGAACACGTAAATGTCTTTTTAAATTCCGAAGCTGAAAGGTTAATAACATATGATTCTATAATAGTTTTTTCTATCAATGTTATTTCTTTCGCATTATTTGACTCCTAGTTAATGGGGCTTCCACTGAAGTAGATATTGCTGCACTTCGCGATGAGAATAAAAATAGATAATTGCCAGAAGAGAACATTTCATAATGGCTGCAAACTTTTGCTAATTTGCAGAGACGTGTTTTATGTCTTAATAAAGAGTTGGGCTTTTATTTATTTCGAGTACAGCCACAGTAGTAAGGATGTTAAGACTGAGGCTCTTAGAATAGATGAAATCCATTAGTGGTAGCACATTGTGAACCGATTCTCCAAAAATTATGATTTTGCGGCGCACACATAAGAGAAAACTTTTTCACATTAATTCTATGGTGCGACTTTCCAAAATCTCCAGGTGTATGCTAAGAAAACTCTTATAGTTTTTGATTTCCACACTTACACATACTTAAAAAGTTGTCATTTTGCACTTTGTCCATAGCTGAAAATGCACAGAATGCGGGCTATGTCAAATGTGCATTTGAACATGCTTTAGCCATTATTTCCCTCCAAAGCCCTTCCACTACATTCATTGATAAATTCAATTTCTTTTCTCCTTTCCAACCTAAATGTACGTCCCCATCAGCCAATTTTGGAGCAGTTTTATGTTGGCACTCCAGGTGGGAAATGAAAATGAGATTGTGGACAGCCACAAGGTGTAAAGGGGCATATTCTCAAGGACTTATTGCTGAGTTATCAGCACTTTAGCACAGCAAAAGTGGCAAAAAAATTATTGCCCCATTCTTAAGCTGGTGCAAACTGCCGATATCGCCGGTTTTACAGGAATAGCTTCCGCAAAAAACATCGCCACTGGTGAGAGTGACAACTAACGCTAATGATATGCAGAGTAGGCGTTCCCGTACAAAAACTCACAAAAACACCACGTTGCGATATTCTCAACGACCAGCCAGATCTGCGATACAATCCAAAAACAGGCAATAAGGCCCATTAGCAGCAGGGATTTAGCACCTGCTTTTTACTGGTGTAAAGCAGGACAACTACCTGCAGTATGAAAGGGAGCTCAGCCCAGAGCCACATCTGAAGACCAACACATGTCATGGAGACACCGACCATGCAGCTAGGAGACCCAAGAGGTCCACAACACCGACCACCACCAACCCCATGCCACCCCCCCGGATGACCACCTCCCTGACCACCACTGAGGCAGCGTAGAACAGGACACCGGATGCCATTGTCTCTCACCCACTCAATAGCAGAATGTGGGGAGAGGTGGGAACCAAGTATGTGTGAAGGAGGCAAGTCACCCATGAATAAGAATGCACACAATGCCAAGTGCCGCGGTTATGTGCTGGACAGACCTCAGTATCGAGAGCACAGACGTGTCCATGTGGACATATACTGCTGGTGTTTGTAGTGTTGTGGACAGTGGAGGCAACCATGTTACCTCAGGCAGTGGGGAAGACCTCGGTCATGTAGCTGTGTCATCCCCCCTTGTAACCGTAAGCGGAGTGGGCAGGTCCGGTATTCGCCAGTCCAGTGTAGGAGTGTGAATAAATAGGCCCAGGCTCTGAGCATGGTTCACTTACGGGATGGCCAAGGCATCTGCCAGGGCAGCGCCCCTCACACTGCCATGAGACCGCCGCCGTGACCGATGGCCTCCTCAGCCGAACGCTGGCATCCGCGACACAGGCACTCAGCGGCACAGCACTGCAGAGTTATGTCTGTGCTGATTACTGCCTTCGACCTAAACTGTGGACAGTAGGGCTCACAATTCAGATAGAATCACGATTGCAGATGACGCAGTCCAGTAGTTAACAGACATTGCTACCAGTGCGGCCCGTCTGGACCACGCCTCATCGCAGGCTGCACACACGCTGAGTGCCACAGATGCCTCTAACTCTGTGCACAACAAGTCAACACCACATGGCCTTATTGAGGCAGAATTCAGTAGACAAAAGACATTGCTCCTAGTGTGGCCCGCCCGGACGACACATCATCGCTGGCTGCGCACCCCCTGAGCGCCACAGGTGCCACTAACTCTGTGCTCCACAACTCATGGACCCTTTATGATTGAATGCTGTGGGCTGCGGACGCACCAATGTCACCTCAGGCAGTGTGGAAGACCTGGGACGATGGTGATGGGAGATGAGGGATGTGTAACACACCCCACTGCAGCTGCAGCAGGAATATCCCGAAGGGACACAATCATTGACAATTTCTTCACATGAGCACGCTTAGCTCTGGTGCCTCTAACTCAGTGCACCACAAGTCATGGCCTCTTCTGATTGAATATTGGGTCACCTCTGTACTTGCTCCGGATTAAGTATGGGCGAATTTTGCGAATCAGCGGTTCGCGAATTCGTGCAAAATCGCAAAAAAATCCGCAAATTTGCGGATTTCCGAACAAAATCGCTGATTTTTTTGCGATTTTGCACTATACTTAATTGGAGTACTTTCTACTGGCTAATTAGTAAGTGCTACCTCGTTGGGTAAATGTATAGTGCTTTTCCTGCACTACAGCTGCGTAGGGCCAGAAGAGTTGCCTCCAGTGACCATGTGTGTGTAACTTTGCCATCGCACCGAAGGGCGCCAGGGTCCCTCGAGTGAGCTGTCCATCATAGTGTGTAAAGGATGGGAAGACTGTGCACACCGCTAGTGTGTGTAGGGGGGCAAACGGGGGGGGCTTCTATGCGAATTCACATGCCTCTTCTGTGTATAAAAGGACAGGCACCTATCAGAGCAGCTGATGGGGAGAAAGAAGCTCGTGGTCACCGGAACTGCCCAGCCTGGACAAAATGCACATTTTTTGGGGGCTGATTAACTTACCATTGCGCTGAAGGGTGCCGGGGTCCCTCGAGTGAGCTGTCCATCATAGTGGCTAAACGGCGGGAAGACGGTGCACACCGCTAGTGTGTGGGGGGGGGAAATGGGGTAGGGGGCTTCCATGCGAGTTAACATGTCTCTTGTGTGTATAAAAGGACAGGCACCGATCAGAGCAGCAGATGAAAGAAGAAAGAAGCTTGTGGTCACAGGAACTGCACGGGATAGAGCTCGTGAAAGTCAAGGATGCAAAGGCCTCCATCAAGCATCATAGCTAATTTTCGACTGTAGATATGGGGAGAACACACACCTGCCCAGCTTCGACAAAATGCACATTTTTTTGGGGCTGATTAAGGAGTTACTGAATTTGACCTTCAACTCAAGCACCTGCTTTATCTATATCTGTAAGTGCTTCCTGCAGGAGCCTTGTTGTCTACTTGTAACTATTCTCTGACCCTGCTTCGAGGGTCAGAGCAGGGTCAGAGAATAGTTGTAAGTAGGCAAGGAGGCGCCGCTCAGGAAGCACTTACAGGGTTACAGCAGGTGCCCAAGTTGAAGTTAATTTCTTTGTAACCATTTTGTAAATGGTTACAAAGAAATTAGCTTCAACTTGGGCACCTGCTGTAACCCTGTAAGTGCTTCCTGAGCAACATTCGTCCCGCTCGTGGATTCGCGGATTTTGCCGTGATTTAGTGCGATTCGCAGATCGCGAAATCGCTGAAAATCTGCAAATTCCGCGAGCGGAACAAATTTTCTGCCCATACTTACTCCAGATACCTCCAGGATGCTTCGCAGTTCTTTGTGTTATGCTGGTGTTTTCTGTTTCCGCTTGATAAGTGATCACTGTCCAAGTTGTTGACAGCACCAACCACTCCCTGAGGGCTGGCTCACACTCACCCCACACCCATCCAGCACAGCCATCACTGGATATGTGATCCTGGTAATAAAAAGGGTCCGGGTGGACATACGTGTTGCCAGTTCCACTATCTACCCAAGTGTGTCCGTGTGGTCATTATGTATGAATGTTGGCCCGGGCCCTATTACATTACATTGTGCTGTGGACAGCGGACGCAACCATGTCACCTCAGACAGTGGGTAAGAGCTTGGACATGTAGCTAAGTCATCTCCCCTTGTAAGCGACAATGTTGCAATGCAGCATGCACCCTGAGGACGGGCTGAAACGAATGGAGTAATGAAGGAGCGCAAGACCGCTTGGAATCCAGAATCAGACACACCAAGTGCTTTGTGTATCTGTATTGCCGCAGCAGGAGCCAAATGTCTAGCCCTATTAGCAGCGCCAGTTCAGCCAGGTTAATGTATTCTACATCTGTGGCCGCCCTATCCTTACCATAGGCCTACACTCATGTGGCTCATCACCTTCAACGGCCAACATCATAGTGTCGTTGTCAGGCTTGTGGACATGAGCAGACAGGCAAGACAATACTGTGCTGTAGGAGTTCAAGTGATGCAATCGCGCAGCGCATATAAGTAAATGGGTTCAGGGGTAGGGAGGAGCAGCTGTGAGGCAATGTAATACACAGCGATGCAGCTCATATCATATGCCACATGCAAGGCATGTTAAAAATTAATCCCAAAGTCACACTCATCCCACCCCACACCAACATGAATGCAAGCAAATTACAAACTTACACTAGGGATGAAAGCTCCTTTGTCTGAACTATCAGGCGGAAGCACAACTGCACCTCCGCCCTCGGAATTGCATGTGCCTGGCAACCCCTGACAGATACTATAGAAGCTGATGCCGACTTCCAACTACGCACAGCCCGACGAGAGACCAACGTATACACCCCCCCACACAGGAGTCCTTGCTCGAAATTATCTTGCATGGAATGGCCTTCACGGGGGCGTGGCTTGGATGCCGAGGAGGTAGGCAGCGTGAGCTCGGAGCTCCGTGCCCGATCCCGGAAAATATCCTGAAAATCCATTCGAACCCCAAGATAAAGGACATTATCCGGTACTGGAAGGTACTGCGGAGGGTCCGGGACCCGCGGAAGATAACACCGAGCCTTCCCGCAGCAGTATCTTAACTTCGAAAGCTGAACTCGACCGAGAAGTCGCGGACCCCAAAATGGCGGCGATGGCATGAGATCGCTGGTGACGGAGACATCTGCCCGGAGACCCACTGAAGACCGCTCCCGGACACGCTAGAGGTGCCGGCGGCCGCGTCGCGCCTCTCCCCAGGTGCTGGCAGAACTTTGGGCACGCCCTTGGGCGGTGGTTGAGAGCCGTCTCCTGACTGGGGCGACAACGGTGCGACAGTGACTCGGTGACGAGAACCCCGGATCTCAGGCGCAACTGGCGCTGGCCGAGCCACGACCACTCGGTGCTTCCTGCCTCTTGGTGACATTTCTGGACCTGAAGACCCGGCCGGAGGAAGGTGCCCGGCGACGCTTGGAGGGCGACCAGGAACATATTTTGAGGACCACCGCCCATCCCGGCCCAGATGGGGAAACCGAAAGGGAAGGGAGATGGCGCGACCGACACCGAGGCGGCGGAAGGAGCGGAGAGAGACCAGGCGGCGTTACAACGGATGCAGGATCGTATCCTGGAAGCCATTGCCACCACAAAGGATGCCCTGCAGCAAGACATAGCACAGGTGGCAACGGGCTTGGGCCTCCTGAAGGCCGACCACGACAAACTTAAGGACAGGGTGAAATCCGTGGAGACCACGGTTAAGGACTTAGCCCCGGCCCAGGCAACGGTGAAGGCCCAGATGGCCGACGTGATGGACCGTCTGAAGGTACTGGAAAGGAGGGCCGAGGATGCAGAAAACAGGAACAGGCGCAACAACGTACGCCTAGTGGGCCTGCCGGAGAAAATTGAAGGCGACGACATGGTGGGCTACTTGGATAATTGGCTGCGGACGGAGGTGGCACCTGAAGGTCTGTCCCCCTTCTTCTCCCTGGAGCGGGTGCATAGAGTTCCGGCGCGTCCGCCAGCCTTGGGCCTTCCTCCTCGCCCGGTGGTGTTCAAGTTGCTCCATTACCGGGACAGAGACTGGCTTTTACAGAGGGCGAGAGAAGCAGGACCCTTTCAAGTGGAAAACAACAGAGTCACCATGTTCCCGGACTACACGTTCGAGACTCAGCGACTCCGGGCAAACTTCTTGTCCCTCAAGCGGGAGCTCCGCCAGGAAGGCATCAAGTACTCCCTGTTGTTTCCTGCCAAACTACGAGTGGTGGTGGACGAAAAGTCTTTATTCTTCACGACTTCCGCGGATGCGTGGGACTGGTGGGACACTTATAAGGCAGGAACGGACGGTGCTAAGACCAGGGAGGAAGAGGCCAAGGTGGATAGGCCGATCAGACAGTCCCAACGGATCAGGAAGAATCGCAAGAGGACCGGGAAACCCTCGATGTCGCAAACGGAGACGGAGAGACAGGCGGCCCTATAGGCGGTGGTGGACTTATCTAGAGCCGCCAGGACTCAATCTGGGAAGGGCACGGATTCGGAGGCCCCGGGAACGGGCTCAGAGACAGGACAATCAGAGTTTGGTGGAGCCCGGGGCCCTATTGTGACGCCGCAGACCTCGGGAGAGATACTGGAGGCGTGTTGAACTGGTTTGGCGGAATGGACTCGCTGGTTGGACACCGGGGCGATGGACCCACAGCAGTGGAAAGACAATGATTGAGGTTTTGGGGATCTGTAATGTGGGGATTGTGGGGTGGAGCACGCGGGGCTGATTTGTTGGAGGTCCTATAGCATTGAGCTGCGCCTTACTGGCCCCTAAGGTCATCGCAGTGGGGACTGCGAATATTACCACCTTTCCTTGAGGGGTGGTCGGGAGTGTTGGTTTGGATGGGGGTACTTCCAGTTGCGGGGGGGCCTGTCCTGGGGGGGTGGGAGTTGCGGGCCGTTGGGGTTGCTCGAGGGGTTGTAGTTGTAGGAGGGGTTTGGCTTCCTGTTTGGAGAGGGTGGGGGGAAGGGCCCGTGGTCGCGGGACTTAGGCGAACACTGTTCTTTGTTGTATGGTCCGGTTGTGTAGGGGGGAATGGCTAGTACTGGAGTATTGAAATGTGTTACCTGGAATGTGCGGGGTATGCAGTCCATGACGCGCAGACATAAGGTTCAGGCCTACCTCAAGCGTAGGGGGGTTCACATAGCGTTCCTGCAGGAGACGCACCTAAATAAGCAGGAAGGGGCGGCTCTACAAAGGCGCTGGAGGGGGCAGCTATTCTACACGACATTTTCAGCATTTGCGAGGGGGACATTGATTTGGATACGGGCGGGGGTCCCCTTCCAAGTCTCGAAGTCATCGATAGATCCAGAGGGCAGATATGTGGCGGTGGAAGGAAGGCTGAGAGGCAGGATGATATCGCTCTGTAATTTGTATGCTCCTAATGTAGACCTGCCCGCTTTCTTGTCTAACGTTTCGGGCAAATTGGCGGGTTACTTGGCAGGGCCGGTCCTCCTAGGGGGGGACTTCAACTCGGTTGAGGATGTGCTACTAGATAGGTCCCATCCCCCGCTTCGCGCATCCCCAGCACATAGGATAGCCAAGCGTAGATTGGAATGGCAGGAGAGTTGGGCCCTCACGGATGCATGGAGGGCGTTGCACCCCACCACTAGGGATTACTCCTTTCACTCGCACCTGCATGATCTACATGTGAGGCTGGATGCGTTTCTCTGTTCCGAATGTGTGCTCCCTGCGGTGGGAGGGGCGGAATACTTGGCAAGAACGATATCGGACCACAACCCCTTGTTGATGTCTCTGGAATGGATGGTGACTGTTAACTGCGTACCAACATGGCGCCTGCAACCTGACACCCTGGACGACTTGTTGTTCAGAGAGGCCCTGAGTGACTGTATCGAGAGGTATTTTGAGGAGAACAGTGGCTCGGCTACCACGAGGGCGGTTGAATGGGATGCTTTCAAGGTGGTGGAGCGGGGACACTGTATTGGGCACACGGCAGGGGCACGGAAGACTTTGTTGGATGACTTAGATAAGGCTGAGACACGGCTGAGGGATCTTGAGAAGAGGCGCCCGAATCACCCAGAATTGCAGGAGGGGCTTAGCGGGGCGCGGGAGGGGCTGGCAGTAGAGCTAGAGCGGCTGCGTAGCTTCGACCACAAGGCGTACGTGACGAGGGCGCATGCGGAAGGTGATAAGGCGGGGGCGATGTTGGCTTGGCTTGCTAACCCTATCCGGGGGGGAGGGCCGATCATGAGGATCCAGGTGCCAGGGGAGGAGCCTTGCCACTCCCAACCCGGGATCCTGAACAAGTTCCGAGCCTATTATGAGGGGCTCTATCTGAGTGGTGATACGGGAGGGACGGAGGAGCTTGAGGAGTTCTTGGACGGGCTAGAGTTACCGCGAGTGGAGGACTCGGAGGCAGAGGAGTTGGGGCGGCCCATCTCCCTCGGAGAAATAGGTTGCGCTGTAAAACAGATGGCTAGAAACAAGACCCCGGGCCTTGACGGTCTGCCGATCGAATTTTATGGCAAATACCTGGAGCATCTTGCTCCACGGCTGCGCGAGGTATACAATGAGGCGCAGGAGAAGGGCCGACTCCCGGGCTCTATGTGCGAGGCCCTTATGATCCCACTCTTGAAGCCGGGCAGGGAGGGTACGGCGCAAATCCCTAGGGCCAATCCTTCCCCGCACAATTTGGGCAGTTTTGACATATTGTGCTAGCAGTTCCCCCCTCAGCACCTTTGTTGGTTTTGTCTGCCCCTTTTCTTTTAGATATAGCTTTGGGTCTTGTTGTGTGTGGCCCGCCCTTAGCTGGATTCCCAGTTGCCTTAGTGACAGCTGGCGGGATGACTAGAGGAGCAGAATATGTGGAGAGTAGGGACGATTTGGAGCGTGTGACCACTTCCCTGATTGACCATGATGATGAGTCTATTTCACCTGCGTCCACTGGTGTTGGGGTTGACCCTTACCCCAATCCACTCGGTCCCAGCTGCCCCCGAGGTGTGACTAGGTGCCCATTACTTTCACATATGGGGGTTTGTGCAGGGTTTAGTTCTGTTCCATTTCTCTCACTTGACTCACCGGCTGTTTGTGCAATTGTGTTGAAGTGGACTTGTGCTTCAGTATAGGGACTGGGTATAGTTTGCGCAGGATTAGACTGATCTAGGAGAATGTCAGCTCTTGGGGATGGACAAGTCGCTAAATTGCCCAAAGAGGATTGTTTCCGTGCAATTAGTGTTTTCTATGATAATCGTTTTTCCGTTAGCATTATTTCGTGGGTTAAAACCGATTCTGCTCGCATAATGAAGGCGTCCAAAGTCCCCCCCACTCCCCCCGCTTTAAACTGTGTGGGCTTACATTTCACCATAATAAAGACTCAGAGGATCCCTGGTTAGTTGTGAGTAGTATTAAACAGTACCTTGGTCAACTTGCTTCGGTCAGGCGTTCGTTGTGCTGCCGGAAAGTGCTCTATGTGTATCTCTCCTGGGACAATAACAGCAGTATATAAGTCTATGGGCCAGTTTTAGGGGGGTTGCCCAGCCCAGCCTCCTTTGGTCTCTGACGGCCACAGATGGCCCGCCCTTTTCCCGGGCTTAGCCCGGCATTGCCCCCGCGCGTCCCGCGATGCGGGAACTCTCGCAGTCTTTTCTGCGCCTGCTGGCGCGAAAGCTACGTGGGCGGCGACCTGCCGCAAGGGCATCTGGGGGCTGTAGTCCCCCCGCTCCGCTGCCTCGCACCAAATGGAGGAAGGTAGCGGCAGTGGAGGGGACTGACGGCAGAAATCCCACACTGTTCAGGAATGCCCAAAAGAAATCAAGGGTCCAAATAGAAGCTCCGAGGGCTCCGGCGTTCTGGTTAGTTTGTTTATGAGTGGTCTCCCGCTCTGCCGCAACACTCGCGGTCTTTTCTGCGCCTGCTGGTGCGAAAGCTACTTAAGCGGCGACCTGCTGTAAGGGCACCTGGGGGCTGTAGTCCCCCCGCTCGGCTGCCACGCACCAGATGGAGGAAGGTAGCTGCAGCGGAGGGGACCGATGGCAGAAATCCCACACTGTTCAGGAATGCCCAAAAGAAATCAAGGGTCTAAATAGAAGCTCCGAGGGCTCCGGCGTTCTGGTTAGTTTGTTTATGACTGGTCTCCCGCTCTGCCGCAATACTCGCGGTCTTTTCTGCACCTGCTGGCACGAAAGCTACGTGGGCGGCGACCTGCCGCAAGGGCACCTGGGGGCTGTAGTCCCCCCACTCGGCTGCCACGCACCAGATGGAGGAAGGTAGCGGCAGCGGAGGGGACCGACGGCAGAAATCCCACACTGTTCAGGAATGCCCAAAAGAAATCAAGGGTCCAAATAGAAGCTCCGAGGGCTCCGGCGTTCTGGTTAGTTTGTTTATGAGTGGTCTCCCGCTCTGCCGCAATACTCGCTGTATTTTCTGCGCCTGCTGGCGCAAAAGCTACTTGGGCGGCGACCTGCCGCAAGGGCACCTGGGGGCTGTAGTCCCCCCGCTCGGCTGACACGCACCAGATGGAGGAAGGTAGCGGCAGCGGAGGGGACCGATGGCAGAAATCCCACACTGTTCAGGAATGCCCAAAAGAAATCAAGGGTCTAAATAGAAGCTCCGAGGGCTCCGGCGTTCTGGTTAGTTTGTTTATGACTGGTCTCCCGCTCTGCCGCAATACTCGCGGTCTTTTCTGCGCCTGCTGGCGAGAAAGCTACGTGGACGGCGACCTGCCGCAAGGGCACCTGGGGGCTGTAGTCCCCCCACTCGGCTGCCACGCACCAAATGGAGGAAGGTAGCGGCAGCAGAGGGGACTGACGGCAGAAATCCCACACTGTTCAGGAATGCCCAAAAGAAATCAAGGGCCCAAAAAGAAGCTCCGAGGGCTCCGGCGATCTGGTTAGTTTGTTTATGACTGTTCTCCCCTGATAGACTACTGTTTAGTATCACTAAATTCCTGGCATGCAGTTGAGGATATGCAGGTTGTAAAAAGGATAGATAGTGACCACAATGCTCTTGTGCTTTCCCTCATCAATAGAGCGACACCAAAGTTTATTTCTGCTGGCAGCCCCAATTTGGGGATTCTATCATTGGGCAATAACCAGAAAAGAATTAGATGGGAATGGGTTGAGGATCATCCAGAGGCCCTAGGTCTAGTGAAGGGTAAGGTTACACTACTATTGGAGGAAATGGCCACTCTGTCTCCGGATAGAGTTGATGAGAAAATAGGTCCAACCCATTATCTCCTATATAAAGAAATAAGGGATGTGCTGGGTCACCAATTCATTCACCAGGACAATTAACGATTGAAAAAATACCATGGTCGGGGTAAGGCAGAGGCATGGTTTAATAAGGACTGCAGGTATAGTAAGCAGGATTAACTAAGGGTTGTCAAGAATAAATCTCGCCCTCAAATATTAACCTGCAGAGCCAAGTATAAACTAGCTATCACTTCTGCCAAAAAGGCATTGGAGGGTTCCCTATGGGAAACCCTATGCAGGACTCTCTACAACAAAGATTCTAAAACCTTCTGGAGTAAAGCCACATATTGGCTTGAGGGAAGCAAGTGTGAACTGGTGTTTACAGTACAACCGGCAGAATGGGTAAACCACTTTGCCAACCTGTATGCTCCAAAAGACCAGGGACCACTGGTACCAGATGTATGTAAAATCACAACAGGGGCCAGGGCTGATCATATACACCTTACACTCAAGGAGACAATGGGAGCCATTGTAGCCTGTACTGCCGCCCGTGCCCCATGATCAGACCGTATCCCAAACAATCTATATAAGGAGGACACTCTTCTATGGGGGCGATATATTAACATTCTATCTAATTCGATCCTGAGATGTGCCCCAATACCCCCATCATGGAAAAATGCGTAAATAATTTGCATATTTAAAAAAGGTGACTGGGCCAGTCCTTCTATTTACATGCTGATTAGTCTTATGGATGCTGTACAAAATATTTTTTGTTGACAGTTATTAGCCCGTGTACAGCAGTGGCTCATAGAAAAGAGAGTGCTGAGTGATTTTCAGGCAGGCGTTAGAGCTAATATAAGTACTATGGATAACATTTTTCGCCTGTTTTGCATATATTGGAAGGAAGTTCAGCTGAAGGGAGGTGAGCATCATGTGGCCTTTGTCAATCTTCGCTCGGCATTCGACACAGTGCCTCGTGAAAAGCGGTGGAAAGTTCTCAAAGATCTAGGAATGCCATTGAACCTCATAGACATCATTAGTAGGTTATACTCGTATAACAGAGCACAGGTGAGATGGGGAGGAAATGGCCATTTGACGGATGTTTTTCCTGTCCTGTGTAGTGTCAGGCAGGGGTGCGTACTTGCACCTACCCTTTTTATTCTTTTTATTAATGATGTCATATTTCATTTGAATAGGGGAGGGTGTGATGCCCCAAAAATTGGCAGTATGAGAATTCCTGCCCTACTTTTAGCTGATGATACGCTATTAACGGCAGAGACTCCACAAGGACTACAGCAGATCCTAAATGATTTTACTAAGTTTTGCAGTGACCGTGGTTTGGATCTGAATGAGAGTAAAACCAAATACATGATCTTTAGAAAGGGAAAGTCAAAATCATACTTAAGACAGGTGTATTTGGGGAATAGTAAGTTAGAAAGAGTTGAGGCCTTTGATTATTTGGGTACAAGCCTTTCATCTACCCTAAAATGGGAACCTCATATGGAAAAAGCTAAGATGCAGCTTATTCATCAAACTGCAAATATGAGTAAGATACATAGTAAAACGGAGACCAGGCAGCTAGCACCCGCCCTTGAGATATATAATGCAAAAATCTTGGGGGTGTTCTCTATGGGGCAGAATTGTGGGGCACTGGCTCAATTACCTCTCTATCCTCAATAGAAAATCGTTTTATAAGGTCTTTGTTGGGCCTATCTGTAAATACTCCCTTAGTACCACTATACCTTGATACAGCTCATAGACAGTTAGCATTTAAAATCATCTATGAATTACTGATGTTTTGGTATAGATTGTGGACGGTGGAAGATCAATATTCTTATAGAGAGCTCATTCTAGATCTCCTAAAATTTCCAAGAACCACTTCTATACCCTGGTTCAAGTCCCTAAGAACTATATTGGAAAGGCTTGATTTGATGGGCTTTTGGACAGACCCTGGGAGTATGGTATCTATGTCAAAGACCAGATTGAAAGCATTGTTCTGGGACAATATGGGGAAGCATTCGTAGCAAACGAGAGAGAAGAGCCTCATTGCTAATTTTTTATGTTTTAATAATTCTCCTTGTTTCGAGGCTACTCTGGATGAGGTAACTCCCTCCCTGGCTCAGAAACTTCTTATGCAATTTCACTATAAAACGTTACCCATAAGAAGTTTCTGAAGCAAATGGGGCAAGTATGGACCCACAGATGACATATGTCCTGCCTGTAAATTAACTGCAGAAACAATTGTGCACCTGTTATTTTTTTGCCCAATCTACAAAGGCCTGAGGAGAAAAGGGGTAATCCCTCTATGTAAGGTTATTGGCCCTGCCCACTATTTAGAGGTCTTTAGAACCCTGAGTACTGAGACCGGTAGGGTTGTGGTATTTAGTCTATCGAGATACTGGTTTTCTTTTTGGTTGATAAGAACCAAATTTTAATAATGATCAAATTAGTGAGCCTTTGCACAATTGTGTATTTTATTGACGATAGATAAGGATCTTCTGAGCGAATATGCTCATGTCAAGCTTGTAATGTTTCTCCCATTGGCTACTGTGGTATTTTATATGGAATGAGGAACTACCCCTCTTGTTGTATGTACTATGTTTACTGTACTTTGTTTATTGTCCTTTTATGATCAAAATAAAGTTTCAAGAGGAAAATGTAAGCCTACAAAGCTGCAATTGCTTTGGAGGACGAGTACCTACGTACCTGCAGCCACAACAGATTGGAAAACATTGCACATGTCACAACACCTTGTTGCATCTTGGAGATCTGGTCACACATCCCAAGACAACTGTGGACATGACTGCATTTGCCTGGACTCCGAATACATGAGGGGACAACAACGCGGCTTAACACACACCTGTGAAAGGTGAGGTACTTCCCTGGAGTGGACAGCAGAGCTTGGCAACGTTCCTCATTCCGACATACTGCTGCATTGGTCTGCATGCTGTGGCACTTATCTTGCCCGTATTGACACGCATATGCTAATAAAGTCTACGCACGTTCACTTGTATTCAACTGTGATGAGTGTTGATTTGAGTGATAATGTGGGTCTCAATGCCTATCTGGGTCACAGCCATACATGTGCATTGATAGCATCACCCAGGGAGTACCTTTTTGTGGAGTCACTGTCCTTACATTCATCTATACTTTCATTCTTGATTGATCATGGCCATGACACATCTGTGTGAATCGGAATGTTTTATTCACATTCAGGGGAGTATTTAAGCTGGACCAGTACAGGGCCATGCAAACCCCACTTTACATTGTTGGCCCTTGGAGGGGCAGCCAGAGTCCTTTCAGGATTGACAAGTTCATAGGGAGTGGAAGACTACAGTCTGCAGTGTGATTGCTGTGTCATTGGTAGGTAAGCAAACCAAATATGGCAGTCCATGTCGTGGTCCAAGGTGAGTGTCACTCAGTGTATAGGGGGGCAGTGGGAGGTGCTTTTCCAGGGCATGATGCAGATGGCAGAACTAAGCCGAACATGTATGGGGTAGATTAATGTTATCACTTCATTCTGGCCTCAAACCCAAATTCATCATCATCTTCATACTCTGATGTATCAGGTGCCTCACATGCAGGTGGTGGTGTTTTGTTTGCATCACTGTGTGGCAGTGACACATCAGGGGATGGAGGTAGAAAATCTGCCATACTGTGTGGCACTGACACTTCAGGGGGAGGAGATGTGGAAGTAGTAGTAGCACCAGCATCCATCCACGCCAGGCCTTGTGGTGGCAATGCCATGATGAGGATCTGCAGGGTATGTAAGATCACAGATACATCTCGGTGGTGTGCAGCCATGGCAAATATTCTTTCTGCCAGCACCCGCTCCAAGCTCTCCATCATTCTCCTTATGTGTCCCAACTCACAGGTGACATCGCTGGAGCCACTCTGAATAGACAGTTGTTCTGGACTCGGAGTCATGACTCCAGTGATGTCAGCCATGGCTTGTTGTAGAGTAAGGAGCGGACATTGGGTGTCCGTTAGGGACTGTGAGTGGTCACTGATGTAACTTAGACATCCACGTAAGGCATCTAGTTTGGCTACCATGAGGTCGAACACCACCCGCAGCTGGTCAGTCTTCTTCTCCTGGCACCGTAACACACAGCGTTGGAAAGTCATGTGTTGGTCGTGGGGGTCCTGGAAGACAGCCACGGTGGTGGCTGATTCCTGCTGTGTGGTCTGTGCAGGAAGTGGGGTCTCGGGGATGCAGCTGGGCTGCCCTGTTATTGGAGGTGGGGTGCCGGAGCTATCCCTTAGCTGTTGGAGTACGTCGGTGTAGATGTTGGAGAGGTCTTCTTCATCATCAGTGCTGAGTTGTTGGGTCTGCTCTGCATGAGGTATTGTTTCTCCCCCTGCAATGTGAAGGGAACATTCAGATTGACATTGTGTTCATGTATGTTCACGCATTTTACAAGTGTACTTTCTTGACTTCACCGCAATATACATTGTGACTGTTTATGAGGAGACGCCTATTTGAAGCACCATCAGGGATGTAAGGTTGTACTGGTACATTGTCATTTCCCAGTTTCCTGCAATGCCAAATGTGAATGGCCATTTCCTAAACACAAGCAGCAGCACTTTTGTCCTCTGTTTTGTTGTGAAAGTGTTGCAGTTTGTACCACATTGTTAATGTTAGGGTGCACTTCATCTTATGTGTGTGTGCTGTATTGTGGGTAAGTTGCCCCTTCGGCTCTGATTTGGCTGGCCCTTATCCCTTTCAGGCGGTGTGCCTTTCACTTCTGTGCTTATACAGTGCAGAGATGTTGCTGACTTTCGTAAATTGGTCTCTTGGTCAGAGTTGTGACTCTTGGGCATGGTTTGTCCCCAGATATGCTATACTTACTTCTGCATGTGTGCCATTGCGCCCATATCTCCAGTCTCTGATCGTTACTCACCCTGTTGCTGTTCCGTCAGGTCATGTTGTGCAGTGTCCGGTCCCCCAACTCCTGCCACCATCTCCCCAATGATGGTCCCAGGCTGATCCTCTGTGGGGCTTGTGAGGTTCTGGTTGTCCTCTGTACTTGCTCCGGCTACCTCCATGGTGCTTCGCAGTTGTTTGGGTCTTATTTGTGTTTTTGGTTGCCGCTTTTATAGTGATTTTGGCCGCCTGACTTGTGGGCTTGCAGGCTGGTGCTGCTTCTCGCTGGATTTTTTCAACGCAGTTGTGCCCATCGAAAGTTTTTTCACGTTGGGGTTTAGAATTTTATTGCCGCCCAGGGTCTTTTATCACGGACATTTGACACGTTATCGAGAAACTATAGCGTGTTACCGCTGTGTTGAGAATAGGATGTTGACACAGAGTTATTTTCCCGCAATAGATGGCGATATGAAAGATTGCGTTAACCGATTTTGGCAACGAGTATTGTACGTTCTTTAGAATATCCCCCAAACTTTGTTGGTGTTGTAAAATTTTACCTCAACTTCTGCCCTCCCATTGGATTTCCCACTTTTCCACTTCTTTCCAAAGGTTTGACTGCATAAATACATGCCACATCACACATTTCCCACAGTCTGTGACTGTTAATGTGTGTAGAGGTGCTGGAAGGTTAGCCATGTTTGTTAAATTGCCTATTATGTTCGATGCTACTGTTCCTAAAGTAATTCGCTGCTAAATTAAACTTTTGATTTTATTGTTCTTAAAACGTGTTTTATTATTCTGTTAAAATGGGTTGCTATTGTTTTTTAACGTGTCTACTCACCTGGCATTACAACTGTTCTCCTACTCCCCGGTCCACTGCAGCTCTAAGGTGCTGATTGAGTAAAGGAAGGGAAGATCATAGGAACTTTTCTTTTACTCGTCCTTCATTTCCGGAAATAAGGGAGGATGACACACTAGTTGTTGGGCTCTGCCGTGCTCTTCCGCCTCCTTCTCAATGAATACACAGCACGGCGCTGTCACGCAGCATGCTAGAAGGTTAGCGCTGTTTGTTAAATTGCCTATTATGTTCAATGCTACTTTTTCTGAAGAAATTTGCTGCAAAAGTGAACTTTTGATTTTATTGTTTTTTAAAACGTGCTGCTTTATACTTTTAAAACGGGTTGCTGTCTGACCGTTTTTTAACATGTCTACTAACCTGGCATTACAACTGTTTTCCTACTCCCTGGTCCACCACAGCTCCAAGGTGCTGATTGAGTGGAGGGAGGGAAGACGGCCATAACTTTTCTTTTACTCGCTCTCCATTTCCGGAAATTAGGGAGGTTGGTGGGCTAGTTGTTGGGCTCTGCCGGGCAGTTCCACGTCCTTCTCAATTAATACACAGCATAGCGCTGCTGCTCAGCGGACGTGTGCAGCAGGCGTTTTGCCAGCACCACAAAGGCATGCCATTAGCAAGCCCATCTGCGCCTGGTCAACGCCCAGCGTCATGACCACTGGACCATGCCTACCAGGTAGCGTAGCTTCCTATATGAGCAAGGAACTAAGTGTTTTAATAATGGTTGTAAACGGTGCAAGCACGTCTGTGCCCGCCTTAATCCTGCGAAGCTCCCCAATGGAGTCAATCAGCCATATTCATCAATCTCCCGTTTTGCGAGGCCCTAATAGCGAATTATAGCGATTCGCTATTAAGGACTCGCAAAACGGGATTCATGTAGGATTAGCAAAAATTATTGTGATTCCTACTGATTCCTTATTTGCGATTAGCAAATTGCTAATCGCAAATAAGGAAAAACTCCCCATTCATTCCTATGGGCCAAAAGGCCCATAGGAATGAATGGGGAGTATTCCTTATTTGCGATTAGCAATTTGCTAATCGCCAATAAGATTGCGATTTGAAGGGTGCCAGGGGTGTCGAAAGGACACCCTGTAGCACCCCTCAAATGTACATTTGAACAGGTGTTGCGCACACACATGTCCAGAGGACATGTGTGTGTGCAACATGCAAAAGTAAAAAATGCACAAAAGTGCTTTTTATTCGTTTATCGCAATTTACCACAAAGTCAGATTTCGTGGTAAATTGCAACCAAATATTGCGAATTTGCAATTTCTAATAGGGTGATGAATTGCATTTAAGGAATCTGTATTAGAGATTCCTTAAATCCAATTCCTCGCAAATATGCGAGTTCGAAAATAGCGATTTTTGCATTTGGGATGATGAATCCCAAATGCAAAAATCACAATCGCAAACGGCCAGATTCTCAGAATCTGGCCATTTGCGAGCGCAATTCAGGTTCATGAATATGGCTGATAGTTTCTTGCTCCACCTGTGGATTCGGACTGGCAGTCCAAGACTGAATACAAACAATAATGGCTTAAACTGTGTTCAGTAACACACAGCCTAAAAAGCATAAGGAAAAGGACAAGGTTAAGTCAGCCCTGATCAATGCACATTCTCTCCCAAAGCACAATATGAAATAGCGGAGTTTTTAGATAATTATCATCTTGATCTCCTATTCATTACGGAAACGTTGGCTGACCCCTCAGCAGGCCCAGACTTCTGTATTGTTACACCTGGCGGCTTCTCTGCCTACAGATACAACAGATTAAAGAAAAGTGGGGGAGGTTTGGCTCTCATACACTGAAAAGGTTTACAGGTAAAGATAGATATGGTTATTTTCAACATAATGCTCTCCAATCATCAATAAATTAAAGGGACCCTCCTATACTGCCTACAGGGCCCTAGGGGAGACTTTTTATCCTTATTAGGAAACTTACTGGAACCTGCCGCTGGTGAATCTAGTTTTACCATTCTTTAAGGGATTTTAATTTATATTTGGAAGTCTCGAAGATAAGGACTCTATATCCCTTACCTCAGACCTTTAGGTGTTAGGACTCTTTCAAAGAGTCAGTGTCCTATTCATATCGCTGGGCACACACTGGATGGTCTTTTTACGAACAATGAGCAGATCTCTGTAAATGAGATCCTCCCTCTGACGTGGTCTGATCACCATGCAGTACTATCTGATAATAGTTTTGGGCAACCTACTCCCTTACACTCCAGCTCAATCCCCCCAAACAGTTTAAGCGTTAGACTGGTATAGATCAGGCTCTTCTCAAACACCATCTAATTGATAACCTTGACCCTTGACCTAGAAGGGCGCGCTACCTACACTGCAGCGCTGTTAGAGATTGCGCTATTTAGGAAAGAATTGTTCTGGCACAGAAGCGATTTATAAAAATACCAGTTTTGTATTTCTTTTAATTTGGTTAACTTCTCCCCTGATTTTAATCGAGCCAACTCCGCTCACTTGCACATTAAAACGGTTGAAAGCACCGCATTTTGCGGGTCCTTTTCCACTTCTCCTTTCATTGACGGCCATCTGAGGGGAAGGACGGGACGCTCGGCGGCGCCATCTTTGTTGCCGCGCTAGTGTCTGACAGTCAGGTATTTAGGGCGGGCAAATCAGGGCTCTGCCTTGACCTAGAAGGTGGTGCTACCTACACTGCAGCGCTGTTAGAGATTGCGCTATTTAGGAAAAAATTGTTCTGGCACAGAAGCGATTTTTAAAAATACCAGTTTTGTATTTGTTTTAATTTGGTTAACTTCTCCCTTGATTTTAATCGAGCCAACTCCACTCACTTGCACATTAAAACGGTTGAAAGCACCGCATTTTGCGGGTCCTTTTCCACTTCTCCTTTCATTGACGGCCATCTGAGGGGAAGGACGGGACGCTCGGCGGCGCCATCTTTGTTGCCGCGCTAGTGTCTGACAGTCCGGTATTTAGGGCGGCCATGCTGGCGCGCAGCGTGAGCACGCCGGAGTCACGCCAGAGTCCAGCCCGGCTGCGCCCGTCCGCGCACGGACGGGCGCAGGGGCCGGGACACTTGTCAGTCGCCTACTTTATACATCGGCAGAACTGCACCAACGACACACTGACAGTGCAGCGCTAGACCCAGGTACCGTGGACACACTATCCGATCTGGGCATTCTAAGACCGACAATCAGTAAGCCCGCTTTAAGGCCACCCCCCTTAAAATTGGCCAGTTTAAATACCAGGTCATTGAAATGCCACAATCTTGTGATATTCTCCTTACTTCAGGACGGGGAAATTGATGTTCTAACATTAACTGAGACCTGGTTGGGAGACAACTCACTGCCAGATATTATAGCCGCCGTCCCGACTGAATACGATATTCTATGGCATAATCGAGCAGACAATGCTAGAGGGCGGGGGGAGTAGCAATCGTGTTTAAAAAATCTATGACGGCAACAAAAATCTTGGCAGAAACGATAGACCTAGCTGATATGCTAGCGGTAAAATTTACATTTGACAATCTATGTCTGGTAATTTTCACAGTCTATCGTCCACCCAACTCCACCCCAAATTTCAATGATCTATATCTGTCCACTATATCCGACATCCGATCACGCTACAAAAATATAGTAGTAACGGGAGATTTTAACTTACACTGGGACAGGTTAATAAAAGAACCTGCGGCATGTCATTTAGAGCAGACTATGTCATCCTTAGGCTTTAGACAGTTAGTTGATACAACCACACACATAAAAGGACATATCCTGGACCTCATTTGGACTTTGGATCCTAAGGTAGCTCCCCCAAGGGTTGTGCCTTGCATCTGGTCTGACCATCATTTACTTTACTGTGATATTCCTATAAATGCAAGACCGATGCAAGTGCCACCTAAAGTGAAGAAAGTCCGGCAATGGAAGAAAATTGAACAAGGCACCTTGAGAATGACCCTTTCGGAATTCATTCATCTGATAGTTCCTAATAGCAATGTAGACCAGGAATACAGGGATTTAACACATAGCCTGACCAAAGCTTTTGATCGAATCGCACCTGAGAAATCACAAAGAGTCAAGGGGGCGGGAAAGGGAGCACCATGGTTCACTCAAGCTCTAAGGGATCACAAGAAGAAGCTTTGTAATGCCGAAAGAAACTGGAGAAAGAAAAAAGATGAAATAGCTCGAGAACAATATAGAAATCTATTCCATCTGTATAAAAAGCTTATCCTGGCAACTAAGTGGGTAAGGTAGCAAAAGGTCCAAGGATTTCAAGGCTTGAACAACTCTTAAATAAGCTGTTTTGATAGGTGAATGGAGACACACTCGAAGCCCTGGACCTCTTGGGCTTCATGTAGAAAGACAGGGTTGAGGATTGGTAAGTGTGTACTCCATAGGAAGGCACAAGAGTTTTTCAGGATTAATATCCGTTCTTTCAAAATTGTAGTATAACGGACAGGACTATTTTTGATTGCAGTGAAGTGTCTTTATTATTTTTCATAGAGCAAGGACAGCCAACACGTGTTTCGCCCCCTCTTGGCGATTTGCGCCAGGGCTTTCCCAAGGCTAGTTTGACTTTTACGACGTCAAAAATTTTTTGGTTTCCAAAATTATTTCAATGTCCAAAATATGATAAATACAATTCTTCAGGAACGATAACGTCCAGAAGGAGACATTTAAAATCCTAACTGAGCTGAGTAAAAGACCCCAAGAAACGGAAATAACAATCTCCTGTAATACCTTTCAAGGTTACTTCCTAGAAAAAGTAGATACCATCCTACAGAACATCAGAAAGGATGCTGGGCCATGCCTTGTTGATCAATTGACTGATCATCCTCTGAAAGATGTTGCCATTTCACATTTTCCTCAACTTGACCCTATGAGCCTGGAGCAAATAATGACCAAAACTAAGTCTGGGTCCCCAGCCGATCCGTGCCCCCCTAGTGTCTTTCGCCTAGCATGTCCCATTCTAGAGGAGCATGTCCTCTCATTGCTAAATAAATCACTACTTACAGGGCAGTTACCTGATGGATTTAAAGAAGCTCGGGTAAAGCCTTTAATAAAGAAACCAGGAGCTGATCCTAAGTCCCTGAAAAATTATAGACCCATCTCCCAGCTCCCGTTTCTGGCAAAAGTCCTGGAGCAACATGTGCTGAAGTCCCTGGCTATGTTCCTGGAGTCACACCACCTTCTCCATGAGCTCCAGGCAGGTTTCGGCGCACACCACAGCACCGAATTGGTGATGCTTTCGGTGCTGGACGAGCTGAGAGAGATGGCTGACAGTAAGAAACCGAGCGCCCTGATACTTTTAGACCTGTCGGCGGCGTTCGATACTGTCAGCCATACACTGCTCCTGGACAGGTTGTCCAGCTTTGGGATTCAGGGGCCAGCATTCTGAAATCCTTCTTGACCGGGAGAACACAGAGGATTCAGCTAGGGGAGGAGATTTCAGAGGTTGGAAATTTAACATGTGGGGTACCTCAAGGCTCTGCCTTATCCCCTCTCCTATTTAACCTGTACCTTCAGCCATTAATCAGCTCCCTGGCAAAGATGGGTTGTCACGTATTTAACTACGCTGACGACACCCAACTGTTGCTGAGTATAGATAATACAGCACAAGCTCAGACCCAGGCACAGAATGTACTCAGATATACTGTCAGGTGGATGTCCTCGAATCTTCTGAAAATAAACCCTGAGAAGACAGAAGTTCTAGTGGTCGCACCGACCTGTTCCCCATGGAGTGACCTGTACTGGCCCCAGGAGCTGGGCCCTACTCCTAAACCAGCGGACAAAGTAAAAAGCTTGGGCATTAAGATAGACCGTGAGCTGTCAATGGCAAGTCAGATTGCCACCGTAGTCGGCACCTGTACAGGGCTGATTAGACAGCTACGTAAACTAGCCCCTCTTTTGTCCATGTCCATGCTGCGTACGGTCGTATCCACGACCATTTTATCCAGGCTGGACTACGGAAACGCGCTGTATTTAGGCCTTCCGAAAACACTAACCAACAGATTGCAGGTGACTTTGAATGATGTGGCCCGCCTCATTTTTAGGCTACCGAGACGCTCACATGCCTCACCATTGTTACAGAGCCTCCATTGGCTGCCTATAAGGCAGCGGTCTGAATTCAAGAGCCTCTGTATAACCCATAAAGCGATCTATGGACAAGCTCCGTCATACATAAAAAACGACTGGAGCTGTACAAGCCAGAACGGTGTCTTAGGTCTTCCGATTCACAACTGCTTGTCTGTCCTCGTTATAGACTCGCTACAAAAGGTGGAAGATCTTTTTCGGTCTTGATCCCCAAAATATGGAAAAACTACCTGAGTCCCTCCGTAAAGAAGGAAATCTCCTTCGTTTCAGGAAGTCCCTGAAAACAATCCTTTTCAGAGAGGCTTTGAGTTCAGCCTAAGCGTGCCCCCCTCTGGTCATCCTGCTGAGTAAGATGTTGTGTCCTTTTGGTCAAAGCGCCTTGAGACCTGCTGGTGAGTTGGCGCTATATAAACCGGAAATACAAATACAAATACAAATACCCAGCCAGAAGATGTTCCAGACCCAGAACTGGCCACTACAAACTATACGGACTGACTCCAAAACGCTTTTGCTAAACTAGTACTGTATAAAATGGTTTCCAAAACCAGGAAGGCTCTCTCTGCCCCATGGTTCTCTGAGACACTGAGGTTGGGGAAGCAAAAGTGTAGGAAACAAGAGAGGCACTGGCGCCTAAATTATAACATCAAGGAGAAATCTCTCTACAAGTTGGTCCAGGCAAACTATAAACGAATCATACTAACAGAAAAAAGTAACTACTATTCTAGGAAAATAGAGACCGCACAAGACTCCTCCAAACAGCTGTTTCCAGTGGTTTCTAAATTGGCAGGGCCAACAGACAGCTTTGCCAAGATAGCATCCCAAGCACTTTGTGATTCGTTGGCCCGCAGCTTTCGGGATCAGGTGGGGCAAATTTAATCGAACTTTAATACCTCTGCTGTGGGCAGAAATCAGTTGGATTTAAATAGCAAGGTACGGGACAGCTCCGACTTCATGGAATTTAGGCCAGTCTCAGTGGAACAGATCTGGTTAACACAGTCAAATCAGGTTCACCATTTGACTCTTCCCGCACCCTCAATTCTGAAATTGATCCCAGACCTAATCGGTACACAGCTGGCCAATATTCACAACTCTGTGTTCAGCTCAGACACCTATCCTTCCCAATAGAAAAAGGCCTCTATTCTTCAGTTGTTAAAAAAACCTTATTTGGATCCAGGAGAGACCAGTTACTATCGACCAATTGCGTGTCTCCCTTTGCCAGCCGAAAAAAGTATGAACATTCAGCTGGGTCAATTTATTAAGGAGAATAAGCTGTTGGATGACACACAGTTTGGCTTTAGGAAAGGCCATAGCACAAAAACAGCACTATTTTAAGAATCTGATGAAATTAGGTTTGTGTTAGACAAAGGAGGTGCAGCTGTACTGGTGCTATTGGATCTATCGGCAGCATTTGACAAGGTTGATCATGCTACGCTGATCAATCGTATCTCTGCCTTAGGCATTGGACACAAGGCCAAAGCCCTTCTTTTCTCATTTCTATCTAAACGCACTCAGTTGGTTAGCCTGGGTGAATTTATATCCCCAGTTTTTTCACTCTCTTGTGGACTTCTGCAAGGATCCTCGCTAACTCCGACATTGTTTAACATTTACGTCACCGACTTAGGATGAGTAATCAAATCCTTTGGGCTGGGTCTCACCTCATATGCACATGACACTCAATTGGTGCTTAAAACCGGAAAGGCATTTTCAGCTGGCTTTCAAGATGGAATGTTGGCCATCAGTACCTGGATGTCAAGTCACTGCCTTAAATTAAATTCAGTCAAGACAGAAGTATTTTTCTTTTGAAATTTATCCCCGCGGTGGTCTTCGGGCTGGTGGCCAGATACATTTGGATCACCCCCAATCCTGGTCAAGAAAGCCAGCAACTCAGGTATCATTTTTGATGATAAATTATCTTTTAAACATCATGCTTACGCAGTGGTCTCCTCATCCTTTTATGTCTTAAGAATAATAAAGAAACTGTTGCCTTTTATCCTTGACTACTGCAATAGCCTTCTAATTAATGCACAGGAAATGGTCCTTAGTAAGCGGCAGTTGGTGCAGAACACAGCCGCTAGAATACTGTTGGGTCCTTTCAAATTTAAGTCCATCTCTAATGTAGTGCAACAGCTCCATTGGCTGCCCATAGAAGCAGAACACAATTTAAAGCTCTCTGTATCACCTACAAGGCCATTCACAATACAGGACCGGAATCCTTGAAGAAATGTTTTCTGGCATACACGCCCATCAGATGTCTTTGCTCAGCAGGTGCCAATCTTGTTGTCGTCCCTAGAACTAAGAGAACCAACTGGGGAGACAGAAGTTTCATAGTTGCCATGGCTAAATTGTGGAATTCTCTTCCCTTGCAGACCAAGGCTAGTCCCACTCTGCTATAATTCAGCAAACAAATAAAAACTTGGCTTTTCAAGTAATAAGCTTTTTTTTCTAGCTTTACTCCATACCTTTTTCAGCACATA
Source organism: Lissotriton vulgaris (assembly GCF_964263255.1). Classification (NCBI taxonomy): domain Eukaryota; kingdom Metazoa; phylum Chordata; class Amphibia; order Caudata; family Salamandridae; genus Lissotriton; species Lissotriton vulgaris. The sequence continues at coordinate 127,757 of NW_028249875.1, read as the reverse complement.
GCGCCGAGACACCTATAGGTATTTGCACTATACAAGTTGTTTAAATAAAATAAATAGATTCCTTTTACTTAACCCTGGTGTAGCTTGGATATAAATTGACCTTAAAGAAAGTAAAAGACAAAGGTGGTTGGGAAAACAGGAACAAGTTGGTTTAATTAAACACTGCAGCTGGGAAAGTCTCTCAGTGTATAAAGTTTTGCCTGGTATTATATACATCTGTGAGGTACAATGACGTCATTATAGAGTTATTTCTGCATTCCTAAAAGTTAGCTCAGTCCTATACTAACAAGTTGGGGCATCTGATAAGGACACAGATGGCTCTCGACCTTGCGAAGAGCAAATGTGGGCCAGTGTGTATGAGTCCAGATGTCCGGCATGAGGAACAGGTGATCTCTACGTGTGGTGTGCATGTCATGTCCTGATTGGCTGAGTGTCCCTATCTACATGTGGTAACTAGCTTTGTGGTATATTTGGGCACACGAGTCTTTGGCCACATGTGTTTTACCGGGGCCATTTCCTATGACTTATTTGAGGTGCAACTATCTATCTGCCAGATAGATCAGGGTTTTCCATGGCTTGCGTTTGTCTTTTGGAGAGACTCCACCTGTGACCTGTTAGTTGATAGGGGAGAGTGTGGGTCGCCGGACCTGCCTGACCATGTATCTCTGGCTCGGGGTTGATGGGGTGGTCACCTTAGTTATATCCAACAGCAATGCTGCGAGTTCTCTGGAACTCGTAAAAATAATATGGCAGTGGCTTGTTTAATTTCTATCGACAGTCTTAACATTGTGCATACAGGTGTTGTAGCGTACATTGAAATTGTCTTTGCTGATAGTTACATAGTCATACATTCCTAAATCATGTCATCACCATGTGAATATTAAGGTACAATACCTTTGGGTCCATCTCTTTCCTTTGTCTTTCTATGTCCAAGAGTTGAGCTTCGAAGTGCAATCTCTTTGCCAACCTTTCCAGTATGAGTTCCCCATCTGAGTGCTCCTCATCCATTTCTAAGTGGTGGGACTCAGCCACTTCCTCAGTAGGATTTTCATTAGTAGTCTCATCGTCTTCAGACTGAGCTATTAGGTCTGGATTATCTCTCTCAAACTCTGCTATCAGCCTTCTGAGCTTGGTTATTGGTATCCCCACGTTTGACTAAAGTTGGGACCTTTTTGAATAGTAAGAAAAACATACACTCAAGTACTTTGTCCTAACTACAGTAACAGACTTTTACATTTCTAACCACTTAGTTTCAATACTTAGCCAAGGCTCTACCAGTTGATTTTAGAAAGTTAGAAAAATTAGACCAATTGAAAAATATACAACTAGGCTAAATACAATTTTAATATTTACTCATGTGGTCACTTACTGACAGAGTGGTTTCACCACTGATCCACCAATATAGGAAGCTGACTCTCTATATAGTGTACTAAAACAAGGTACACTGTGCAAAGAGTAAATTGAGCCCCGTATTGGTTTACAGATGCAAAAATAGATAATACTAACGTTCTATTTGTGGTAGTGTGGGTGAGCAGTTAGGCTTATCATTTGTTAGACTCACAGAGGCAGTAAATAAGACACACACTCAAGAATAAATCCAAGAACAATTTGCAAAAATAATATTGATCTTTATATCATTTTCCAGACCAAGACCTTCGTTCTACAGTAAGTACTTTTAAAGGTATTGATTTTAAAGATTTAGCAAAATCAATCACATTTGTGCGCAATTACGTACCCTTGAAATCTTCGGGAAAAAATACAAAAATGCATATAAAATCGTATGGTAGATTTTTAAGGTTCACCTCTCGGATCTCAGTAGTTAGCAGGACCAGGTCCAATTTTCCAACAGCGATTCTTGATAGAGGCCCGTATTCAGCCGGGAGCAGGGGGCAATGTTGTTGGTAGCTGGTGCGCTATGGGAGAGGGTGCCATTTGAAAACACACTGCACAAAGGGACTTTAAGTTAATTCTAAGGGGGCCCACTCAAGGAAGCAGGTCACAAGGGCCTCAGGACAATAGGGGCATCGCTGGATCATCGTTAAAGGGGCCGGTTGGATTGTGTTCACAGCAGATCGGTCAGCTAAGTAGCATGCATCAAGATGTCCTCGCGGTCAGAAGCAAGCAACTTGAAAAGGCAATTTTGGCACAGATGGGCGACTCAAGAGGTGGGTCTCAGGGGTCTCAATGTCCCTAGACAGATGCTTGCTTTCTGTGAAGTTGGAGTCCGGAGGGTACTCTTCGATTCAGTGCAGGTTGCAAGGGATGTGGTATCCCAGGAACTGGTCAGCCATAGCTTTGGTAGGTCGTGGTATCCTTAATCTTAGTGGAGGTACATCTGACCCTTTGGAGCTGGTGTACCACTTTCGGTCCAGGTGCTGCATCAAAGTCACCGAGGAGCAGCAAGTCGATACGTCTGGAGACCATAGTTCAGTGCCTGCTGTTGCAGGAGAGCAGAGTTTCTTTCTCAAGGGAGGTTTTTTGGCAATTTGTTGAAACTGGAGATGCTCCATTGTTTTCAGAGTCATCACAGTGGCAAGGCAAGGCAACACACCATAATGGTGGTCATGAAGGCAGCAGGCTAGGTTTGGCGCATATTTCTCTGTAGCAGGGCTTTACTTCATGGGCAACCAGCTCTTCATGGTCCATTTCTTCTTTGTGTCTGTCGAATCTAAAATTCAAGGTCCATGGATGTCACCTAAATAATAACTTTAGGGGCGTTAAGGGGTAGACAGGTAGTAGCCAATTGGATACCTACCTTTCGGGTGTCTGCACCCTCTAAGTGAACATGTTCTGTGGAAAAGGGCACTACACTAGCCCTGACAGGTTATTTTCCTACCTCAAAATGGTGGATTTTCAAAAGTGTGTCTAAATAGCCTGCGACACCTTAGGGGTGGAGCTGGCTGAGTGTGGCCACTCCTCCTCAAATAACTGATTTTCCAGCCTGCCCTCACACCAAATGTTGAGCAGGACAGGGGGTTGGCATCCCACATATTCTGGGAAAGCCTGGTTTGCATTTTAAAGGTGGCACCACCTTTGAAGCTTCCTGCTTTGGAAGACCATTTAGGTCTGGATGAGATAGGATACATCTCTGCCCAGAGAACGCTTTGTGTTGGGCCTATGAGCATGTGCGATCTCACCCCATGAGGTCAAAAACATGTCTGGTGGTGTCAAGCTGGCTATGACCAGTCAAAGACCACACTAGTGTTAGGTAGTTTTTCAGGGGACCCTCTAATGGGATCTCTTGTCTGCATTTATTGATACATTTAACATGGGCATCAGTGAGGATTTATATAGACAAGATGTTTGGTACCAAACATTTAGGGTACAGTGAAGCCATCGTGGAGCTAGGAAACTCTTAATGACAAGTATCCAGTACATGTACTCTTTATGGCCTCCCTGTACACATACAATATCCAAGAATGGCTTAGATATTGGATTGTCATATCTGCTCTTGCAGGTATGTCCACACATAGAAGATAGAGCATCCTGCCTTAGGACTGTAAGGACTGCAGTAGGGGTGACTTACCTATACTGCATGCAGTGTTTGGAGGCATGGCAGACAGGACTGTAAGCCATGTCAACTCTTCGGTTAACCCTGTACAAAGACACAGATTGCAATTGCAGTTTGCATAGTCTTGGTGAGGGTTCTCAGGGGTGGTATACTTGGTGTTGCAGCCCCAGAGGACCCTCTTCAGTCACAATGACCCAGGCACCAGGGGTTCCATTTACTAGGGAATTATAGGGGTTGCTGAAGTGTTGCCAATCGTGGTACATTAGTGGGAAAGAGGTCTGGCACTGGGAACCTGGTTAGCAGGGACTCAGTGCACTTACGTTTTGAAATCACATCAGGCATCAAGAAAAAAGTGCAGGCTAACCATGTCAAAAGAGGCACTTTCCTACAATTAAGCAGTGAAAAAGATGAACCTACTTTTCAGTGTTGAATTCCTGTAAATGTTGAGGTTGAATGCTATCCCACTACCAAAGTGTTTTCCACACATACTGGTCATGCATGATACCATTTGGGTATGGAAATTTAAGGAAATAAGAGGTTAAATGTATGTTGTTTGTTAGATATAAGAATGTAGATGAATATATGTAGGCCTATATGATAAGCTCGAGCTACTAATAATCGTGGATCCATTGGCTGTCACATCACCACCAGTGCTTCTCATGGGTACTTGGTACAATCATTTCCACTTCTTGGTTTCAGAAAAAAGTGGGATATACGCAAAGTCAATAAAATAAATCTATGCTCCACCGTTAGTAACATTTGCACAGTGCTGGTAGGTGTAACTTGAGGAAAAATGTATTAACTGTATGTTTAGTTTCCTATTGGTATTTAAACATTTTGCAGATTTGGCAAGGGGGCACTTTTAAAGGAGGGGGCTCCAATATATGTTCTTTTGTTAATAACTAAGAAAGTGATCTGTAAAATCCAAATGCAGTCTTAAGCTAACTTTTGTTTCCTCCATCAATTCCAGACTTTGTTTGGCAGCAGCTAGGTTAAATCCCGATCCAGACAAACAGCATGGCAATTGTCGTCAATTTTTTTCATGTTTTCATATATAGAATGAATTATGTAACTGCAAATGGAAAACTGATTGACAAAGAGATCAATACATCTGGGGTGTATTAGATAATGTTTATCCCTAATAAACATTATTTTTCAGGTAAACATCCTCAGTTTCTACTGGTTACCTTAGCTTTTGCTTTGTCTTAACATAATGTAAGACTATAACAAACTATCGAGTTTGATCTTTGTTATAGGTTTAATATATTGTTTGATGTTTTTTCCATATATGTATTTTTATGATTTTTCACGTTCATAATAAAAAATAAATGAACACATTTGACAAAATGAATAACTAAATATTTGATTAATTTAAAACTTATTTAATAAAATCACAAATTCTTTCTTTAACTATTGTCATTTTTTTTTAAATAAATCTACAATTAATAAGCACTTAGGCCCTCATTACCATGTGGGCGGAGGCTTTGCAAGCCTCATTGCGGTTTCAGTTTCGACCGCCACATTAGGATACAGGCGTGGGAAAGTGAAACCGTCCGGTCATTCCGACTGGATTCCGACCGACTCAAGCAGCATGTCAGCCAGTCAGAGACCGGCACATAAATCATTATTGGCTGCGTTTCTGCTGTAAGGATTTCCATGTCAGTTTCCAACAGGCTTTCATGTCCGGCTTCCCAACATGGGAAGCCGGTCTGAAAGCAACATTGGGGGCCCTAAATTGGGACCCTTCACACTGCAGACTTCAGTTGGGAGCCGAGAGGGCACCATACAACCTGTTCATTCCTGCACCGAGTGGCATGCACCTTAAGGTGCCTGCCACGCTGTGCAGGGATGAACAGTTTCTCCCGTTTGTCTATGGGAGCTTGTGCTACGGCCGGTCTCTGACCGTAGCACAAGCTCCCTTAGGCAAATGGGAAAATGTGACACCACCATGTTTTGTCGTATTATATTCGCGGTGTCAGACCGCTGACCGGAGGTCGGTCAGTCCTGAGACTGCAATGGTGTTGTGCGGACGTTAAGTTATGTTATATGCAATTGTAGAGCGCATATAAGAGCCCTCCAGCAACAGGGCGTCCCAGCACTAAATCCAAAAGAGTGGAAAGGCGAAGAAGCTAGTGGTTGGAGAAAAGCCACGTCTTGATTATATTCCTGAGAGCCCAATGGTATTGCATGCTACGGGCAGTAAGAGGAATGAAATTCCAAAGTGCAGCTGCCAGTGCCCTGAACTAGTGCCCCCCCCTGCTCTTGTCCTGTGCACCTGTGGGACACGGGCCAAATGCAGGTCCGCAGAGTGCAAGGCTCGAGCCAGGAAATACAGAGGGCACAGCTCACTCTAAATTTGCAGACCCAGGCTGTACAGGATCTTGTGTGTCATACAGAGTCTTAAAGTAGACACTCTGTTCGGCATCATTATTTGGCCTATAATGTTTAATTGCATGTACTAAATTGTAGGAAAAATAAAAGTACTAGTGAAGGTGTGAGTTATTTCAAAAGATGTACACCTCAGTGTAGGAGTGGATTGGTGTATGGGTAAATATGCAAATTTACCTCTGTAAATGGTCCCCTTCGGAGCCTCTTTATGAGAGACCTGCACCACTGTTGCATCACACTTTTTTATGTGACGGTGGCGTAGGAAGTACTCAATATTTACAAGCTTATGCATGTGGCCAAATCTGTCAGTTTTGGTAGGCCTGTGTCAGAATTTCACTGCACCAGAACTGGCTGCGTCACACAGGGAATATTTTATTCAAGGTATTTATTCCCTCGTAAAATCCACTGTAAAACTGACATACTAATGTTTATGTTTTTTTTAAATGTGTGACACATAGTCGTCAACCTTCATAAAGAGCCTGAAACGCATTCCTGCACATCATCAACCTGAGCATAAGAAATGATGCATTGGCTCTGGTACAAAAATACCAGCCACACAAAACACTTTTGCAATTAGACCATGGGGGTGCTCATTTTGCAGCCAGGAGTTATGAAGAGACCCCTACTACATAGGGAGCTCAGGAGAAGAGTGCACATTTTTCGTCAGCAAACTTCCCTCATTGACCTCAGGGAGGATGAGGCCATTGAATACTACCAACTCAGGAAGGAGTCCATACAAGAACTACTGAACCAGCTGGCACCAAGTCTATAGCTACCAACTAGCTAAGAACTGCGGAACCAGATAGCAAAAAGGCTCTTGCTACCAACTGCCAGGCCCACAATATCCCTCTGCAGGTCAAGCTGATGACTATCTTCCACATGCTGACATCTGGTTATTCCAGATCACAACAGTCAGAGTGGTTGAAATATTGCAGCCATCATTTTCCACCTTCCTACCCACTTTCCTGGATGCCATCACCCACCTAACACCCCCGTACCTCCTCTTCCCCCAAGACACAACAGAAGTTGAACACGGTCTCTGTGCCATTGCTGGATTCCCACATGTGCTAGGAACCGTGCTTTGCACACCTACTCCATCAAGGTCCCAGCCATCATGGATCATCAGGGGATATTCACCAATATGCTGACAAAATACCCAGGGAATGTGATTGATGCCTACATCTTCAGGCTCAGCATCACCAACAAGCACTTCATGAGTGGGCAATATGGGAATTGCCTAATTGTTGGTAAGCAAATCTGAAGTCCATAGCAGAAGAACTAGCAGTAAAAAATGTATTATAAATTATCCATCTCTGTGTCTGTTGATGGTGATAGGGTGATGTGATATGTATGAGTGGCCAGCCTCATACATTCACCATGAATTATGGTACATGTGTAAAGCAAATCCCCAATTCACACATGTTAAGACATGCAAAGTCACTTACTGTGCATATGAATATCATAAAGGTATCGTGCAATGCAACACCGGGCAAAATGTAGTGGACCATCTCTGTGTGCAAGGGAGGGGTTCCTGTGGGCATTGTGGGGTGTCTCCATGCAACTCCCATGGTTCATGAGGCATGACATGTATCTCATCCCAGTTAAACCTTTAAATGTAACAACTAAAATATTCTCTCCAGGTGTTGTGTAACTAGGAAAAACAACTGAAGTCACCCAAGTCCCTCCCGCTACCTGTGTGTGCTGGATTCTGGGGCACATATATATTCAGAGCAGCACTATCAGGCCCTCATATTTGGCATTTTGGTGTAAGGCAGCACAGCAAGTCAGCTTGCTGTGCTGCCCTAAGCCTAAGTGAAAGGCCAGGAATGCACTGTATTAATGCAATACAGTGCATATCTGTCCTTTATCACTGCACTGGCACCATTTTGGCTGTCTAGTGCCAAAGCAGGCACCCTTGCACCATGGTGAAAGGGGCTTGTGTTAGTGTTAGGCAGCACATTGTGGGCCAGAGAAGTCGGAAAAGTGAGGAAAGTGTGGTATGGCCCTAATACTATGCACTTTTCCCCTAACTCAGTGATGCAGTACAGATCAGACAGGTGAGTTGCTGTATTACACAGTGCCACTTTCCCAACTATCAGGGCCACAGTGTAATTTGCACATAGTGAGAGCAACACACTGAAACATGTACAAAACAAAGTCCAACAGTGTCATGCACTTACTAATCAGTCAATGGCAGAAGTGACCGAACATCGGTGAGCAGTAATGTGTCCGTGCACTCTGTTTGGATGGATGGAACCAGAACAACTGGACTGGGTAATGAATGACTAATGATAACATGTGGCATCTCAGACTAGCCAACAGGAGTATAAATGAAACACAAGATATACGTCTGAGATCAAGTGTCTCCTCAATGGCACATCAACTATTGGTATCACTCAAAGGTTAACAAGGTCAGTGGTGTGAGAACAAGTACAGTGGACATGAGCAAGTTCGTCACCAATGACTATCTAGATCTATGTTGATCAAAGTTATTAGCGCAACACAGAAAGAAGTATGTGTAAATGTCATGTGTAGCATGCCATATCAGTGTAGGCCCCAGACATGTGTAAAAGTCAATACTGGATAACACTGTGACAACAGCAGTAAAAAACACATGTCTCAACAAAACAGGCAGTCTATGTACACATATCCATGTAGTTTGACCAATGCATGGGCTGATGTAACCAATGTGATGGCTGACCTGTTCTGTAGACTAGCCCAAATAAAAAGCATATGTATCCAGTACATATAAACCTACTAAGTTTAACACAATGCATCCAAACATGTCATCCGTCAATCATAGATTAGATTCCAACCTGGACAAGGCACCACAGGGTACTCAGATTAACAATCCCATTATAAAATAATAAATATCTAATCAATAAACTGTCACTTCAAATAGTTAGTGAGTGCACATAACATTGAGTGATTAGGATGAGCTTTAAATATTCATCACAGTAAACAGCTGGAGAACCTTGAAAGTGAGGATGTAGGATTCACCGATGTATCAGACCTTGTTACTGGAAGAGATGTGTAAATCTGTGGCCAACTGTATAAGTAGCACATTTGGTGAATCACCTTTAGAAAATAGTGTGAGTCATTTAGTACACATACCACTCATGGGAATAAATGTAACTGTAACAGAGAGCAAATGCATTGACTGTTGTAATGCCTGTTTAACTTTCAGCTGGCCACGAATATTGTCTCCAGCCATGGGTCATGATCACTGTAGCTCCTGTCCAGACTGATGCAGACCTACAATATAAGAAGAAAATGACCAAGAGCTGGAAAATTGTTGAGAGAAGCCTTGGAGTGCTGAAGTCCTAGGGTCAGATGTTTGAACATATCAGGGGGAGATTGCTATACTCGCCCCCCTCATGGGCTGCATGATCAAACTAGTTTTTTTGCCATTCTCCCCAACAACTGTTTTCAGACAAGTGTCCCATGGGACATGGATCTTGATGAGCAGGATCCAATGGAGTATGAGGATGGAGAAGGGTTACAAAACACAGTGCCTGGGAATAGGCGACACACCCACAGTGTGCAAAGTTTCTTCACTGGATTTACATGTGTAATTTGACAGACGGAATGTCCCAACAAAATAGTAAAGTTCAACATGTAAATGAAATCTTGCAACCATCATTTGTGTTGGTGTGTAAGTCACAGTCTCAGTAAGCATTAACTCACCCACATCTCATCAAATAGATGTAGGCCTCAAAATATATCTATGATGTCATCAGACCTTTTGACCAACAATGTGCCATGCCTCGCCTCTTTTCCTTTGTACACATCCAGAAATGTTAAATAAAGCAGTGTACTGCATGAAAGGGACAGCCCAACCATACCATATTCCAAGATCAAAGTTAATCATTACTCTCCCCTTGCACTTCAGCTGTGGAGAGCTGCACAGATAGCTGTCTTGCTGTGTTGTGCAACAGCAAAGTGTACAAAATATATACTCAATGAAGTTAGGAATACAAACCACAAACTACCATACCTGAGAATAACCTCACATTGCAGTGTGCCTCACCAATGCTCCTATCCTGATCAACAGCGTTTTTCTGGAACTCAAGTCGCTGCAGATACCATCAGATATGATGAGTGACATTTGCCATAGACAAAGGCCCATTGTCATTCAAACATGTAAAAGTAGTCACTAGGAATGAATGCATACATGCATGTGTGGCTTACCACAAAACAAAGCTCATGAGATGTATTCCCTGCCTACAATGTCGCATCATGTTAGAGTCGATGAAATACACTCCTGCCATGCATTGCTCAGCAATGCAATGAGCACCAAACAGTTCAAAAAATATAACATGATCAGATGACATTGTACAGTGTGTAAATGACTAGAGCACTAGTAAACTGGATAGGTTACGTGCAAACATCTGAACACCTAAAGGTTACTGAGATGTCAATGGTATGATTTCACTTGGATCAAAAGTCAGACAAAAACAAAACTCATTGCACATGGTTAGATGGAGTGATTTGGATAAAAACTAACCTTACCATGGCAATAGTTGTGTACCTCTGACCTGAGTGGACAACTGCATAGTTGAGAGGACCACAAATATACTATACACCCAAAGGTAAAATATTGAGTGTGTGCCGTCACATATGTCTGTGTCAGGGAATGCAGTATCCTTGGACCAGGAGGCACCCACATTGACCTGCCCTTAGAGTCTATGTAGTGCTACCAATGTTGACAGGAGTAAGATACAGATCATGTGTGAATGGTAACATATTGTTAATTGAACATCACAAGTACAATGGACTATTTAACCATATCTCACTGCAATGGTGCTTGGTGGTTTACTCACCTATTCAAACAATATGTTGCCGTGTGACACTCTCACCCCTGATATGCATTATGCTTTATGATTTATGTGTGTAGTTCCTAAAACTGGGGAAGGTGATCAGGTCAGTGGGACAGCCTCCAACTGGAGTAAGTGTCCTCCCACACCCGAGAGGTGTCATGCTTCATCATCTGGGCATGCTCCTCATCGGACCAGCACTGCAATGCCCAACGGGCGCCCACGAAGGGGCTCTTTGGCGGAATTCTTTTCTTATTTATACCGTTGGGTGAGTGAGGGTATGTGGCTGTGATAAGTAGTGTAGTGGAGTGTTGGAGGTGATTAAAAAGTTTGGTGATGCTTTGTTATACTAAACTTTATTCGTGGGGCTCACTAACCTAAATAAAATCAGTGTAGCTCAAGTGGAATGTAATGGTCCTATAGAGCATACGTGATATGAAAATACTTGGTCAACATGTTTCTTGCCTCGTCCAAGCCCTAAGGGGTCTAATGGTAATTCGTCAGGACTGAGAGAGAAACTGTTTCTTTGTATCTTACACTACTGCATGGCTGGTTTTCCAAGTAGTACAATTAGAATGAGTTTCCAGTCCTGCTATGTTTAACAAGGTTTGGATTAACCTTGTTACTAGGAATGACCTGAAAGAGAAGAAAAGGGGGGGGGGATAAAATGTAACAGCATAGCACATAGAACAGCAGGTTTTGCTTGTTAAAAGAAAGGTTTTTGTCTTACACAGCAGCACCCTCATTTTGATATGGTTAAGGGCTGTCGCTGAACATAGAACGCCCAGCTACATTTTGTGGCCATTAATATGAGTGAATCTATGTCTCATAGAATGGATTTACAACTTAACTCAAGAATATTACCGTAAAATCCGACAGTGAAATCATCATTAGTCAATAAATTATTTTTTAACAAAATAAAGTAGAAAACTCACCCATATGTGGTGGGTCTAAGACATAGAGGAATATTTCAGAGTGAGTCGCGCACTCACGACCTAGATATGGATAAGCAAAGCTGGAGTATATTTTAAGGAATCAAACAGTAGTTTACCGTTGGATCCCGTAAGCGGTCCCCGTGAGCAATACTCACAGGTTGTGGCGTGGTGAGTAGCTCTTCACCTACCCCGGCTCTATCTCCCGTAATGAGGCGAGCCAGGGATCTGTTTTTGTAAACGTCCAGCCATATTGGATGGGTGGGAGACACCCAGTAGCATCAGGCTGATCAAAAAGTGACTCTTACGCAAATTAGGGAGTTTCTGAGTACACTTGTTTAGCAACCCAATGTGGGAGATAAAAATGTGCTCTTGGGCACGTTGTTATACAGTATAATGAAAATTAAAATACATTTGTTAATTTTGCCTATGTTGGATGAAGTGTGATAAAACACTAATCTCTTATCTATATTTACACTTAATTCAGGCATGGTACCCAACAAAGTAAATATTTTTGAACTAGCGGTACTTAAAGAAATAAACAGCAATAAGACCCACAGGGCCTTTCATAATGTCTCCAACCTAAATACTGAAGCAATTCAGATTTTGGCTAACGACCCCTCGATTGTGATTAAGGAAGCTGACAAAGGGGGTGTGATAGTTACCATGTCATCTACCCACGATAGGAATGAGTGCCTCCGCCAATTGCAATACAATTGTTAATATAGACAAATATTGGAAGATCGAAACTTCCGTTTAAATACACTGATCACCAACTTAGTTACAGCTGCACTGAATCAAAGATGGGTTACAAAACACGACGCAGACTTTCTTATCAACAACAACCCTAGACTTCCCTATTTCTACATCTTGTCCAAAACACATAGGGGATCCTACCTCCACATGGAAGGCTCATAGTTTCTGGGATGGGGTCCCTTCTAGAACCTCTCTCAAAATTCTGTGATTATTTTTCACACTTCTGGTAAAAGACACTCCATCTTTTATCCAGGATACAAGTGTCGTCCTGAACCTCATAAAAGAAAAAAACATGGATTACATTGTCACCTTGGGGAGTTTTTGAGAACCCAATGCAAATGTAGCAACTTAAATGACTTTGTGACTCAATCAAATGATCTAGCAGAACTCCTGGATGAGAGTACCTAATAAAAAACATAAGAACTGCACTAAAAACGTGACCGTAACAACAATGGGAATGCTCTTCTAGAACCACAAGCTAAACCTACAACCAATGAATTAACATGCGTCACAACATATCCCCCAGAATCCACTTGGATTAAAAAGCTGGTAAAAAAGCACTGGAAAACCCTATAGATGGGGAATTTAACATTCAGTCCCCCGAGGTTTGCCTTCGAAAGGACAGCCAATCTCTAAGACATGCTGATAAACACCCAACCAAAATCAAGGGGGGCCCCCAACAGAGAGTACTCTGGGACCTACCCCCAGCAGTAGGACAACATCCCTCTGGCCAGGGAACTATATGCCCTTTGAAAAGTGCAACAAGAACTGTCCAAATAACAGACACACTGACATGGACGCAGCAAAGAAATAAAAAATGCAATACACGCAACTCTATTTATCTGATTTCATGCCAGTGCCAACTACAATATGTAGGCATGACCACTCGAACCGTCAAAATAAGGTTGACAGAGCACAGAAGTAATATCAAGAGCAAGAAAACAAACACCAAAATGTGCGCCCATTACACTACACTAGGTCACACATTGAATGACCTGAGATGGACTGTCCTTGAGTCTTACCTGCAAATACAAAAAGAATCACTCTTTATGAAAGAGAAAAAATAGATTTTTAGGTTGTCTACACATACCACAGGATTAAATGATGAGATCCCCTGGGGTGAACTAAACAGGTGACCGTACATCACAATGACTTGACCTTTATGACCAATTATGACATCTCAGACTGTACAACATAAGAAACATTGTAAGAAGGAGGATTATCACAAGTTACCTCCTAATGAATTCACTATGATTTTTCAGACTGTACGTCTTAAATAATGAGTGAAGGAAGTTTTACATACCATATCTCCCAATGAATACACCATGTATTTATTTATTTATTTGCTTGTATAGCGCAGGACTCGACCCCCGAAGGGGTATCTCCGCGCTTGTGTTCTTCCAGAGAGCCAGGCCAAAATCATGAAAGATGCAAAATTACGCTGTCAGAAACAGGTGTGTCTTTAAAGACTTCCTGAAAGCTTGAAGATTAGGTTTTTTGCCTAAGGGTGAGGGGCAACGTATTCCACAGAGTGGGACCCTTGTAGGACAATGCTCGACTGCCCTGCTTTTCTCTCTTGACACGTGGGACCTGGAGCAGCAGTTGGTTACTAGAACGCAGGGAACGACCAGGTTTATAAAGATTGAATTTTTCTACCAAATATTTGGGACCTGAACCAAACAGACATTTATGGATTATGCAGAAAAATTTAAACTTGACCCGCTGGCGAATGGGTAGCCAGTGGAGTTTGTCCAAAAGGGGACGTGAAGGGGACCTGGCTGGAGCATTAAGAACCAGTCTGGCTGCGGTATTCTGAGCCACCTGCAGTCTGCTAAGCTGTTCTTCATTGGCAGATATAAAAAGCCTGTTGCAGTAATCTAGTCTGCTAACTACAAGCGTCTGGACCTGCGTTTTCCTATAGTTGTCGGCCAGAATCGGGAATACACGCCTCAGTAGTCCGATGACCCCAAGACAGGATCCAGTTACCTGATTTACCTGCTCCTTTAGTAGCAACGACTGGTCAAGCCGCCCCCCTAGGTTTTTCACTACCTGCTTAGGGCAGGGAGCTGGTCCTAAATCCAGTGGCCACCATTCAGGTGACCACAGGAGAGGGGCCTCCCCAAAAAGCATGACCTCCGTTTTGCCCACGTTACATTGTAGGCAATTGGAGGCCATCCAATCGGACACTGCTCTCATACCTGCGGCAAATGCAAGTCTTATTGCCATTGTAAGAGTCTGGAAAGGAAACAAAAGCTGAGCATCGTCAGCATATGATACTGGAGTGAACCCATATTCTCTCACAATATCAGCCAAGGGGGCCACATACATATTAAAGAGTGTGGGGCTTAAGCATGAGCCTTGAGGGACCCCCTTGGTGAGCGGTCCCTAGAGATGGAATGATGGGAGCCCAATCGGACACTTTGTGAGCGGCCCGAGAGAAAACTCTCAAGCCAGGACAGAGCCAAACCGCCTAACCCCACCTTCTGCAAACAACCGAGAAGTATATCATGTGGTATCGTGTCGAAGGCAGCGGACAAATCCAACAGCACCAGAATCATCGAGCCCCCTCTATCCTGTGCTATTCTGATGTTATCGGTCACGGAGAGGAGGGCTGATTCAGTGCTGTGATTAGGTCTGAACCCAGATTGCAAGTGATCCAGACCTCCCGCTGCCTCGATGAAATTAGACAGGTGGATGTTTACATGCTTCTCTGTGATCTTGCTCAAATAAGTAAGAAGGGAGATAGGGCGGAGATTGGAAAGGTCTGACCATGCTAGGGCTGCGTTCTTCCGAATAGGGTTCACTATCGCTTTCTTCCATTCTTGAGGTACTTGTTCTTCCGTGAGGGAAAGATCGATCACAGTTTGAATACCAGGTAATAGCAAATTACCTAGAGAAGCAATCATTTTCGCAGGCAGAGAGTCCGTAGGGGATCCAGTTTTAATTTGATTAAACAAAGAGGTGACATCAGATGGACTTACTTCTGGAAACGAAGTGAGTAGGGTACTTTTATACATAGATGACATGGAGGGGGAACTGGCGGCATTGCTCCTGAGATTCGCGGCCTTTGTGATGTTTTCATAGAATAATTCTATTTTATTCTCAAAAAACAAGGAGATATCATCACACAGAGCTTGGGAAAAGTCATCAGGGCTCTCACAGGCCACAGGTTTTACAAAGGACTGTACGATCTTGTAAAGTTCTCTGGAAGAGTTGCCAGCTTCAGCCAGCTGTAAGGTGAGACAATTCTTCCTGGACAACTTTATGTTTTTATGATAGGTGGCCAAAGCCTCAGAATACATTTTCTTGCTGTCTACCGTGTGAGATTTCCTCCAGTTTTTTTTCGAGCTTTCTACACCCCTGCTTCTTAACTCTAAGCTCTTCAGTATACCACACCTCTTGTTTGTATGGGGGATACTGTTTATGTAGCTTCAAGGGAGCCAGTAGATCAACCGCCTCTAGGAGGGCTTTGTTGAACTTAATTAGGCCAGACTCTACATTATTTATATCTAAGATGGTAGGTTCCTTCCATACCCTCTTTAGCTCATCCGGTGTTACTTTATGCCAGTGTCTATGCCATACGGCAGGAAGGAGTTTTTGGTAAAGCATGTCAAGGCCTAGAAGGGTGAATTCGACCAAAAAATGGTCTGACCAACACACTTGAGTCGCTAACCGACATTTAATTTTAGGACAATTAGAGAAGATTAGGTCCAGGGTGTGTCCGCCTATATGCGTAGGGCCACTGTTCTGTATTTCTAGCCCAAGCATAGAGAGGTCGGACAACAGGGATACCATAGCTGGATGACTAGGGAGATCGACATGGGTGTTGAAGTCTCCACGAAGAACAAAATCTTCCTTAGCTTTCAAGTGTGAAGCCAGTAGTTCCTTTAAGGACAATGAAAAGCCCACACTCGGCCCCGGTGGGCGGTAAACTAGTGCTTCCTTCCAATGAATCTTTGAAGTGGGGCTGATCTTAAAGATCATAATCTTTATCATAGAACAACTTCTTTGTTCAAGTAAGGAGACCTTCAGACCCTGTTTATAAACCACAGCAATAGCGCTTCCAGTTTTAAATGGGCGGTCAAGTTTAAGAATCTTATATCCCATAGGGACCCCTAGCATAATGGCGGGAAGAGTATGGGGCTTCAACGAAGTTTCCGTAAGGAAGCAAATGTCTGGTTTTGCAGTGTTTACCAAGTCCCAGAATTCAAGGTGGTGTTTAGGTAGGGAGCGAATGTTTAGGAGAAAGCTTTTTAACCCAATAGGTGCTAGAGTTTCCCCAGTATTGCTACCAGTGATAGAAAGGGTAAGGGATGACTGAAAGCGACAGCGACTGCAAGAAAAAGGGCCTTCAAGACACGGCCAAGAGCCCTGAGCATAACCTACCAAAGGTGCAGGTTGCAGATTTTTTAGTGACTGGGCCGAGTACTGGATGCCATGTTTCCCATTGGAATCCGAACCCATAGGGTAAAGGCCATAGCCCCTAGCTCCGTCCTGTCACGGGCGGGCGCAGACGGGCTTCTCTTTGGCTTGTCTTAGGCGCGTCCTGAGGCGCACCACTGTGCGCTCAGAATAGGGGCAGGGTTAAATAGCCCTTCCTGAGTGAAGACTAGAATGCTCACCGCTAATGCAAGCGGAAGTGTCTGGCTCTTACCTGTCCGCCCTCCGCTCAACGGCTCTAATTGCCGAGTCGGACCAGGGCGGGCAGGCTGTACTATCGAGCGCAGACTTCCCTGTGCAATGATGGGCCCCTGTTACCCTTTGTGGCACCAGGAGGGCGGTGTGAGAAGCGTGAAAATTATTAAAACTGTGAGTGACAAGAGATTTCAAATTTACAATTGCAGCGAGATTTTTAAAATATATATTTACTGACTTCAGGCAACCAAACGCATCAGTGCATAAGTGTCTAGCACGCGAGAAAAGCTTGCTGGCGTCAAGTGGGTCGGGGAGACTCTGCCACCGTCCTCCCTACCACCATTACACATCTTGGATAGCCTTTAATATGCCACTAGCCTATGGCACATCTACGACTTCCTGTTCTCAAAATGTAGATAAGAGATGAGTGTTTTATCACACTTCACCCTACATAGGCAAAATTAAATAATTATATTATATTTTCATTATACTGTATAATAATATGCGCAAGGGTACTTTCCCATCTCTCACATTGGGTGGCTAAACACGTGTGCTCAGAGACTCCCTAATTTGAGTATGAGTCGAGGTAGGTGAAGGGCCACTGTTCTGTATTTCTAGCCCAAGCATAGAGAGGTCGGACAACAGGGATACCATAGCTGGATGACTAGGGAGATCGACATGGGTGTTGAAGTCTCCACGAAGAACAAAATCTTCCTTAGCTTTCAAGTGTGAAGCCAGTAGTTCCTTTAAGGACAATGAAAAGCCCGCACTCGGCCCCGGTGGGCGGTAAACTAGTGCTTCCTTCCAATGAATCTTTGAAGTGGGGCTGATCTTAAAGATCATAATCTTTATCATAGAACAACTTCTTTGTTCAAGTAAGGAGACCTTCAGACCCTGTTTATAAACCATGCCACAACCAGTGAGTATTGCTCGCGGGGACCGCATAGGATATCCAGCTGTAAGCTACTGTTTGATTCCTTTAAATATGCTCCCATATTGCTTATCCATATTTAGGTCGTAAGTGAGCGACTCGATCTGAATTTATCCCGCATGCCTTATTCCCACCAAATATGGATGAGTTTTCTACTTGATTTTGGTAACAAAAGAATTTATTGCAACATGGTGATTTCACTGTCGGTTTTTACAGTAATATTCTTGAATTAACTCATAAATCCCTGGGCACAATAAAGATGTTGGCAACAATAATGACATTGTGAAGATAATATAACGAACATTGCCTAAACAAATAATATTTAGCCTCCTTGGCAAGCCTCCATATTACGGGCCATAGATTCACTTATATTAATGGCTACAAATTTCAGCAGGGTTCTCATATGTTCAGCGAATGCCCATAACCATATCAAGATGAGGGTGCTGCTGTGTTTGACAAAAATGTTTCTTTTAACAAGCAATACCTGTCTGTCCTATGTGCTATGCTGTTAACTTTTATTACCCCACATTTTCTTTTCTTTGTGGTCGTTCCTAGTAACAAGTTAAATCCACACCTTGTTAAACATAGCAGTGGCGAAACACTTGTTCGAATTGGACTACTTGAAGAACCAGCCATGCAATAGTGTAAGATACAAAGAAACTTTTTCTCCCTCAGTCCTGATTAATTGCCATTAGACCCCTTAGGGGCAGGACAAAGCAAGAAACATGTTGACCAAGTATGTTCACATCTTGTATGCTCTATAGTACCATTACATAACACTTGAGTTACACTGATTGTATTTAGGTTAGTGAGCCCCACCATTAAAGTTTAGTATAACCGAGCTTCAAAAAACCTTTTTAATGACCTCCATCACTCCACTACACTACTTATCACAGCCCACATACACTCACTCACCCAATGGCTTAAATAAGATAAGTACTCCGCCAAGGAGCCCCTTTGTGGGTGCTTGTCAGGCATTGCAGCGCCGGCCCGACGAGGAGTACGCCTAGATGATGAAGCAAGATACCTCTTGGTGTGTGTGAGGGTACTTACTCCAATTGGAGGTTATCCCACTGGCCTGATCACCTGCCCCGGTTTTAGGAACTGCACAGGTTGTATGACGATCCGTCGCGTGCAACGTCCTCGCGGGCGTTCGCATCGCGGACAATACATCGCAATGGCCCTTACATCGGGCATTTTGGCATCGCACGACGTTGCGCCGCAAATGCGGCCGTGGAACAGGATCGGGTGTCACATCGGCGACATAACATCGCGCGACATGACAACGCGATGCTTCACATCAGTTCCAAATCTGGGGGGGTGGGGGGGTATATATCGTGTTGCCCACCGTGTCTTCCGCCATTTGTGCCTGTGTCCTTCTCCTGTGGACTGCCTTTGGAACCGGTAAGTATCCAGTATGCTCCTGCTTACTCTTTTTATTCTCTACTCATTCCGTGCTCTACACTGAATGAAGCGTGAACGGGCTGTGTAAGTATTTGTTCTCTTTGGTTAGCTTCCTAGCATATGGGAGACAACAAAGCTCGTAGAAAACGTTTAAATAACGAAGGCAAACGTGAGGTAATGGAGGACCCAAAGACCACTCGAAGTATATTTTATTACAGAGATAGTCCGACAAAAGAAAGCGAGTGCTACCTTTCCTTTTCAAATAAATTATGTTTTTTTCTATGGCGATTTTAAGTTATTTTAACACACAAACGATAGTGTTGTTGCATTGCATTTGTCGTACAATATATTTTGGTTCACTCTGGACTGATTCGCATTTATTAAACGCTGACATTTAGTGACCTGCCTATACTGTTCACTACAGGCCATCTATGCATATGTTTTTTTTTTTTACATTTTCTCGATACTGATGGTTTATGCTCACTTCCCTTTAAAAATAACACGAATTCAGTTGGGTCGGCAATGTTTTTCTATTTAGTTGTAGTGATTCCACTGCATTTTAGAAGAACACAACGCGGACAAAGGCAACGTTTAGAAGATCAATTTGAAATGCCGAATTTATGTAAATTTGACACTTATGCTCGTGGACTAGTAACATTTCTTCTGATGAAAAACACATAGGCCGCGGTTCCTGCTTTATTTATAAGTATAACCCCGATTGTAAATGTTTTGTAAACATGTGATTAGAATAGCGCTGGTTTTCCCTCAGCTTTGTATGTGATTTGGGCACCCTTAGTAGCCTGTGATATCTGTTTTATGTTTAAATTCAGAGACACTGCGTATGCGACATTTCGATAACGTGGTATTTCGTTGTGCCACCGCAGTAGTAAGTCATTCAGGTAGCGTTCTTGGCTTGTAGTATTCCCTATTTTGAATATAGCAGCGTGCCACGTACGGTTTTACATCATGGCTTTACACGGCCTTACACCACGTACATGTCTGTACCAAGTGGTTTCTTCTACATGTCCGCATCACACGGCGGCTAGATACATTTTAAAAGACTTAAAGCTTTTTGTAGTGTGCATATTACATATTGGGCAATACGTCCAAGAGTAAGAAACTTGCAACTAAAATTTTACCACAGTAGTCGTGTCAGCGCGCATTTACAAGATGGTGCAGGCGGAGGGGAGATAGTGCAGGCAGAGGGAGGGATAGTGCAGGCAGAGGGAGGGATGGTGCAGGCAGAGGGAGGGATGGTGCAGGCGGAGGGGAGATAGTGCAGGCAGAGGGAGGGATAGTGCAGGCAGAGGGAGGGATGGTGCAGGCAGAGGGAGGGATGGTGGAGGGATGGTGCAGGCGGAGGGGAGATAGTGCAGGCGGAGGGAGGGATAGTGCAGGCGGAGGGAGGGATGGTGCAGGCAGAGGGAGGGATGGTGCAGGCGGAGGGGAGATAGTGCAGGCGGACGGAGGGATGGTGCAGGCAGAGGGAGGGATGGTGCAGGCAGAGGGAGGGATGGTGCAGGCAGAGGGAGGGATGGTGCAGGTAGAGGGAAGGATGGTGCAGGCGGAGGGGAGATAGTGCAGGCGGAGGGAGGGATGGTGCAGGCAGAGGGAGGGATGGTGCAGGTGGAGGGGAGATAGTGCAGGCGGAGGGAGGGATAGTGCAGGCGGAGGGAGGGATGGTGCAGGCAGAGGGAGGGATGGTGCGCAGAGGGAGAGATGGTGCAGGCGGAGGGAGGGATGGTGCAGGGGGAGGGGAGATAGACGCCACTGATTAGAATCTTCAAAGAAAAGGAAGGACGAAAACGTCACTATAAAATCAGTATGTATTTTATTTGCTAGTAAATATCTAAAACCAAGAAATTTATTTTGTTAAGGCTATCTTGGACAAGAGGTCACGTTGTTGCCTGCATCACACAGCACTAATTGTGTGCTTCAAATGCTTGCAGTATGCCATTCATCCACCCACCAGCCACCCACCCATGCATCCCCAAGCACCCACCCATCCATTAATCCACCATCACCCAACCACCCATCCCACCCACCCTCTCACCCATCCCATCCTCCCACCCACCCACCCACCTATCCATCCCTTAATCCACCATCACCCATCCCACCCACCCACCCGCCCAGTCAACCACCCACATCCATCCATCCCATCCCACCCACCCATCCAGTCACCCACCCATCAGATGACGATCTTTATTAAATATGATGCATGAATTTGACGTGATCTTTATTACATATGATGCATGAATTTGACGTGAGTATCTTTAAATGTACTGGCAAAAGTGTCTTCTTAAATAAACAATACACTTAATGTTTCAATAAACTAAATGCGATTCTGCAGTCAAAAGTCCCTTAAATAAACAAATGGCCGGTAAAGAAATGCACCAAACAAAAAGCGATTCTTGTAAAGTAAAGTGTGTGCTTGCAAAAGTGTCGTAAATAAACCAGGCCCTTAATGTAAAGTATGCCGATATTTTTCATATAATAATGCAATGTAGGTTCAATGTACTTAAAAAAAAAAAATCCATTTTATGAACACAATTCATCTTGCTATGAGTGGAGGCTCAAACCTTGTCTGACAGCACCAAAGTCTGGCAACCTATCCGTCAGCCCACATGTTATTGTAATTAGGGACGCTTTTTTTTTTATATCAGTTAAGTGTGTGCTCGCAAAAGCACACACTTAATGTTACAGTTAATAAACAATGAAACAAATGCCCGGAAAAGAAATGGCCCAAACAAAATGCTATTCTGTGTGTGTGTGAAAAGTCTCCGGTATTTTTTCAGTAAAGTGTGTGCCAGAATAATTGCGCTCGCAAAAGTCTCTTCTCCTTAAATAAACAAAATGTTCCGAAGAAATGCCTTAAATAAACAAAATGTTTCGAGTTCCGATGTTTCTAAAGTATGCCGGAATAATTGCGCTCGCAAAAGTCTCTTTTTAAATAAACAAAACACTTAATGTTGAAGAAATGCCTTAAATAAACAAAATGTTTCGAGTCCCGATGTAATGGTTAACGATGTACGAGGAAATGCGATGCACTTGCATGCGTCCTGCTGCCATGCGATGTATTGTCGTGCACGATGTAACAGCAGCGATGCACTGTCAGCGCGATGCGATATATCCGCTGTAAGTGGTGCTTCCCACTGCACACCCCTATATTTAACTATTACAGAATGGTAGTACGTGTGCTGGACCTCTAATTTATATAATGATTTATGTGGGCATGATAACACGATGTGCGGCGCATGTGTGCCTGTGCAAGACACTCACAACTAAAATATTGAAATGTGTAACAGTCTGCACATGCACAGCTTTTTTGTGCTGCTACAGTGTGTTTAACTACAAACCCTCCGCCACAGTCCAAAGTGAGTGTAGTACCAAACAGTGTGCAATGACTGAATGTCATGCACTTCATCATGTATATTCCCTGTTTTCATATGTCGATCTTCTCAGTATAGCTTACATGTTGTCCTCTGATTGTAAACAGTGGGCATTTAATGGGAATAGCCACACAGTGCTGCACAGATAGTCTGCCTATGCCACATCATTGTTTGCATGCACATAGCAAGATAAGTACGGTATCTAACATAACACTTAAAAATGTAGAATCTTGACCTTTGCCAGTGCTGGATTGGCCACCTAGGCCCACTGCAGGCACACTTGCCGCACAGGGCAAGGATGTAGCTGTTACATGCTGGAATGGATGTTACTGTGATGGTGGGTCTTACTGTAAACCCCAAAATTCTGCTAGCCCTAGTGCTCCATCTATGTTTGCTGCTGTACAAAGCACCCGAAGACAGTCGAAGTAAAGATATGTCATGTCCTAACTAGATGCCATATCACTCCCATGAAGTTAGTTTTCACTGACGCTTAGCATGTTTGCCCGATATCTTCTTTGAGTGAATGCCATTTGATGGTAAATGCCTACCCACATGCAAAGCTCAAGGGAACCCTCTTATGCGCTAGTAATGCAATGCAATGGATTGATAAACTATGTATAGTGATACTCTCATTTCTTCGCACTTGTCTCTAGCTGGACTAGTGATGCTCAAACATTACTTAGAACTGATTGAGCAAAGACATAGTCTAAAGTGCATTGGGCTTGTGAGACGCATATTGTGTCAGACACAAAGCCCAGACAGCAGGTGTGTCTGTACCACAACATTCCATGGTGGATGTTGGCTAGTTTAGTGTGGTAAATTAAGTTTGGCCAACACTGACAGGTGTCATATTAGCCTAACACCATACATAGCACATCTATCTAGGTACATGCCAAGCAGGATCCCACATACACTGCAGACTAGCTAACCTGCCAGTCCCTTTGCATCCCTAAGTGCGTACTGCATTTGTAACACATCTTATGACAGGAATTCAGGAAAATTGTTTTAAGTCAGATAATGGACTTAATGGTGAATATAGTAATGTAGGACATAGGCATTGCAAAGCAACATATTTCACCAATTAAATATATACTATTGCAGCTACCTACATTCACCCAAGCATACTGCAAACTGAAAAAAGCAATAAGAACGTATGCATGTTTCTAAACATCACTATATGTATGTGTAATCCTGATCAATATAATGTGACTGAATATTTCACCACGATGAAGGCTAAGCATCTCACATAGGTGCACTTTTACCACTGAATATGTAGACATCCGAAGACATCAAGGCTGTCAGGTAAGAGAAGAGGTGCAAGGAAAGGGAGCCAATATGTCTTCACCTGCATTGCACAATTAACTACAGTGTATTGCAGATAATAGGCCAGTTGTGTAGTTTATATCCCAAGCATTGATCCATTTGTACATTCAATTGCCCCTGTTGAATGGATATTAAGCTGTACACCACTTCAATGTGCTCTATAAGCTTTGTGATTTATGAGTTGTGCATTATTCACCCATTGGCTATTTTAGTACAGATATGTCAGAAAAAATGAATCATTAACTGGTGGGTTATAAGCAGGAAATTATGCATTGTGTGTAGCAGGCTTCAAACTGGAAAGTGCAAAGTTACTTTCACTCACACTTACTCTCTTAGTCTGTGCTTGGTGTAAGAGGTTGTTTTGAGTGTCTGACAGTATACTGTGCGCTTTGCTAGTGTGAGTGTGTGTTTTGTCCATTATTGTTCCTGTCCCAATCACGTATTGTCCTGTGTCATCTTTTTGTCTAATCTTTTGTCATTGTACTGTCGGGTGTATGTCCAGTTGGGTTTTATCTTTTGGGGTAGGTATAGTAAGTAGGGTGTTAGTATTTTGGTTCGTAAGTTAGCTTTTTTTTGTTAGGTGTGGAATCATGTCTGGGAGGGGGCATACTTTTATAGAGCCACCGCTGAGTGGCCTGATTTGGCTCATATTACACCACATCCCTCGATTCTTACGGCTGGTGGCCAGGTGAGACAAGGGTACTCAACTAAAGACAAGAAGGACCAACAGGGCAGGTGCACTGATACCATAAGCAGACTTTCAAGGATGGGGGCACAACTCACCAATTGAAGCACAGATGGGCTGATGTTTTTTCAAGAGAGACTGATGTAATTGACTATCTGGGACTGAAGATCGGTGGACCTGTCGGTATGCATGCACTGGGGTGGTGAAGTGAGCTTAAGAATGATGATGGATTCAACACAGAAAAAATATTGATTGGGGGTGAGTGCATGAAAAGTTTCAGAGCTCCATCCATCATCTTATTGTGCTTGCGTTGGTCGCCCTAAGTTGGCAGGCTATGCCCAGACCTTGGTCCCTTGCTCACTTTGCTATTGGATTCCATCTAGCCTGGCTGATGAGGGTTGTTACTCTGAAACTGGTTCCAGAAGCCTAGTTTTGGGATGGCTTTGCAGTTTGGGCTGGACAGTTCCCATGAGGAACAGGGTCAAGACTGATTTGCATATGGCTGGGTCTGAACTGGGGTGATGAAGTGAGCAAAATAACAATGATGGATTTCAACCCAGATCTGATAGGGACTGGAGGTGAGTTTCTGAAAAGTATCAGCGGTCCATCCATCAACGTATTGTGCTTGCAATGTATTTATGTCCTTTCTGTATATTGTGGTGTAACTTCAAGCGGAATGCTAAACCTTAACATGATTTGTGCTTCACTTGTGTTTTACTATTAAATTGGGATGTGCTATATGTATCACATTCAAAAAATATATGAGGGGATGATGTAAAATAAGGGATATTAGACCCTCATTTATGGGACTTTGGCATAGGGTCCGAGCAGTATTATAAATTATTGGGCTGCCCTACGTCAATATGAAAGTGCAGAAATGCACCGTATTTATACAATACTAGCTGTACCCGGCTACGCCTTGCTGTGGCTCAGTCTGGTTAAATGGCAGAGAAAGAAAAGAGTAAGTGCACATTTCTAATGTGTTTAAATTTACAATGCTTGTGGGTATACAATATGTTTTTGTGACTATTGTCTCTATACCTCCCTTGTAGTTGTTAAGCAGCAAGCAAATTGATAGGGTCTGTTCGCTCTTTCAATTAAAAACACACGTGTATTCAAATCCAACGTTGTGTATCTATAAACATGCGCTAATGATGCAGAGTGAACCAACTCATCCCCCCTACCTCTAGCCACTTCCCGGTCTGCCATTCTGACACCAAGTGTCCATCCAAATATATGTAGGACTATTGTCTCTATGCGTCACTTGTAGTTGTTTCCCAGTAACGAAATTGATAGGGTCTGTTCGGCCTTTTGATTAAAAACACACGCGTATTGGACATGCGCGTATTCAAATCCAACCTTGTGTATATATAAACACACGCTAATGTTGCAAAGTGAACCAACTCCTCCCCCCTCCCTGCACCCACTTACCGATCTGCCATCCTGACACCAACTGTCCATCCTAATATACGTAGACTATTGTCTCTATGATTCCTTTCTTAATGTTGCAAAGTGAACCAACTCCTCCCCCCTCCCTCCACCCACTTCCCGGTCTGCCATCCTGACACCAACTGTCCATCCTAATATATGTATACTATTGTCTCTATGCGTCCTTTGTAGTTTTTGTGCAGCAACCAAATTAATAGGGTCTGTTTGACTTTTCAATTAAAAACATGCGTGTATCGGACACGCACGTATTCTAATCTCGCGTCGTGTATATTTAAACACGCGCTTAATCGAATACAACATTGTGTCAGAATTTCAAAACAATCGGTGAAGAACTTTTGGAGATTTAGGATTTTGAACAAACGAACATTGACATTTTTATGTGTCTGTTCAGGCTTTCGATTAAAAACATGCACGTATTCAATACACGCATATTGGAATCCAACTTTTTGTATATAAAAACTCGCCCTTATTCGAATCCAACGTTGTTTCAAAATTTCAAAGCAATCGGTGAAGAACTTTCGGAGATTTGCGATTTTGAACAAACGAACATTTACATTTTTATTTAGATAGATAGCGAATTCCTGTCATCTCTTCCTGTGCTTGTGCTGTTTTGGCAGCCTGGTGCCAATTTAGGCACCCTTCCACCATGGTGCAAGGGTGCCTCCGTTGCATGCAGAATTGTATTTGTGCTAGAAGGGGCAACCACATGCACAAACACTATCCTGTGAACCTTTTCCTCTCAGTTTGTGTGCTATGGAATGCAGCACATATGGACGGCAAATAAAATGAAGAGAAATCAAGGCATTTCTTCTCTGTGTGCTTTCCCAGGAGAGTCATAAGTTATTTGCACATCCCCATCACACAATCAATCACATCCTTGACACACAAATTCCACCATCCAACCTGCTCAGGGCTACAAACTGGTTAGATGCGTGCAATGAGCTGGACATATTGCCATGTGTTTTAGTGTGGCTGTGTACAGAGATAATATAGTTAAGTCAATGAAAAGGTTAACTTGTGTAAAAGCTATGTATACAATGCAATTGCTGCTTACATGTCTCGTAGGTGGCCATCTTCCATTCTCATGTGGAGAGGTACAAACATTCCTGGACCCCAATGCTACCAGTATGTGGGATGAGTACATGTATGTACTATTTTGTTGCCTATGTATGATCTTTGGGGAACTGAGCAAAAGTGATGTACGATGGAAGTTAACACTCACCTACCAATATTGAGCTGTCATTCTGTGATTATGTACAGATCTGGCCCAAAGTTTGTTTAGGACTGCTCATGTTCAAAGAATTTTGAGACTGGATGCAGGCTCATAGTAACTACACATCTTTTAAGATGCACTTAGAGTGGCACATCTACAGTCATGTAGCTTTGGGCAAAATGAGCATCATCTGGCACATGCACTGCAGGGGTTGCATACAGACACATTACCTGGAAGAAAAATTGGCACAAATCATAAGATCCTGAGCCAAAGTATGTCATGGTACCATGAAATATGTTTTGCTTAACATGTCTGTGAAGGGATCTGTTTCTAAAGTCCCAATTAGTGCAGGAAGCTTGGCCAGATGATGTGCATTTATTCTCCACAACCATTGCTAAAAAGCATGTACGGGAAGTCTATTGGAGTCATGTTCACACACACTGTGAACTTAAAGCATATGTCCTTACTAAAAATCAATCTCAAAAGTTCAGACATGCAGCAGGATTTTGGGATCTCCAGATGACATATATAAGTTTCACTGACCAAGATGGCTGTCAAACATACTTGCTCTGTTACACACTATGGGGCTTATGTTTTGATATCCCAGTGTCACATTTGCACCATGTACAGTGGCACCTGGGTGACACAGGGCTCTCAATTAAATTTCTGAAGCCATGCAAAGCCACACAGTGTAGTTTTGAGTGATCTCATAAATGTTTAGTAAGACAACACAGCACAATTAGCTGAATCACCTTAATCTGTGCCCGCGAGGTGCTCCATGGGTGTTACAGTCTGTTTTTCTATGCAACATGAATGGATTTTGATGCTGCCCTTTGTTTACTAAATCATATAAACCCGGGAAGGACCAAATCTCCCAAGGTGAGGCTTAACAAGGAGAAATTAATTTTTGTCCTCGTTTATTTTTGCTTTCTATGTATGCTGAACCGTGTAGCACACATAGAAAGAGGAAAATGCCACTTAGGATTATTTCTGTGCAAGAAGGTGTCCCTTCATGCACAAAAACTATCCTGCATGCAACAGAGGCACCATGGGACTATGCTGCAAGAGTGTCTATGTTGTCGCAAGGCTGCCAAAATGGCACCAGTACAGGATGAAAGTACAGGAATTCACTGTATAGCATGGATACAGTGCATTCCTGCCATTTTACTTTGTTGTAAAGTAGCACAGCAAGTTGCCTCCAAGCCCACCCTTAGCCAAAATCCCATAAATGCCAGCCTATATGTTCCCAGAAAACAGATCTGTCCCTGTAGCAGTGTGACAAAACAAATGCTAGAAAATATCAACATGAAAGTCAGTGGCACCCAGGTTGCAATCACCATGTAAACACAATAGAGTTTGACAGTTGCAGCATATGCCTTATGTGACAAACCTACATCTTCATTAATAATGTGTTTTTGGTCATGAATGCCTACAAGTCTGTTTGTTCATGTGTTTTTGAATCATAGGATGCACATTAAGATATTGGATGTGTTAGTGTACCATGACATATGTCTTGGTGATACAGCCTCAGAGGTACCTGTGCTACCTTCATAGGTTTAGAGGAAGGGTCCATGGTGCTTATATGACAGCACAATGGATGCCATTACAACGCAGTCATAACAGCACAAGTGGTGTTATAATGTGTTACCGTTACATCTCAAACCTTTACCCCTCTTATGCCTTTACAGCTCATGCCTTTACAACAATTTTTTTTGTAATAGCATGATTGGCAACGGCATATGCATGACTAAAGTTAAATTTGAAAATATAAGCATTTTACAAGTAAGTGTAAACGCTATACATATATACATATATATACATACATATATATTCACTGAAAAAACCATAGGTTTCACACCAGTTATAGTTAGCTGGAAATTTTACTGATATAAAACCATTGAAATTCCCACGCTATAGTTAGTCGGACTCACTATAACTTGCGCGTGCAATGCACTGCTGATGACATCACATATTACATCACTCATGACATGGTCAGTGACATCACTCATGACATCACTGATGACACCATCCTTGTGACACAGTGACAGACCTCCTCTCAGTGTAAAGTAACCCTTGAGACACATATTCAAAAATAGAAACTGAAATTTTTAAAAAATGGACATACCTATATCAGTTACAACAAGCAATTCTGTACTTCCACTATCTATATACACATCCACTCATTCACCAACAGTTCTATATAGTCACTCATACATATACTCACTCATCATATGAAGAGATACACCTATACATCCTGTTACACACCGACATTCATCCAAAAGTTACTCACACACATATTCACACGTGCAAATAAACTATTGAACAACCATTTATTTGAATATAGAGTTATACACACACTTCCACCTTACTTCTATTGAAAATTACACATATTTATTCTCTTAAACAATCACTTATACAAACACATACTTATTTAAACAGGAAATCTTACAATCTCTTACTCTCACATATACTCACTTATATACATCAATATTCATATATACTAGATTAAAACATATGTAGTTACTGATAAAGACACTAGTGAGACAGTCATTCACTCACTAACAAACACATATAGACACTCATCCACCCATACAGTCCTGTACATATGCTGTCTTCAAAACACATACAAACAAAGAGTCAGTCACTCATGCATCTATGTGCTAAGTAATACCCCCACCAAACCATATAGACACTCATACTGATACTAATAAAAATATCAAATAACCCATATACATACGCATGTAGCTACTTATCAACACATGTAGCCACTTATACACAAAGTGAAACACTAATATATGTATTTAAATATTTAAACATAACTCACTAATATTTATTTTTCAGAAAGACACATATTCACTGGATGGTGTCATCAGTGATGTCATGAGTGATGTCACTGACCATGTCATGAGTGATGTAATATGTGATGTCATCAGCAGTGCATTGCACGCGCAAGTTATAGTGAGTCCGACTAACTATAACGTGGGAATTTCAATGGTTTTATATCAGTAAAATTTCCAGCTAACTATAACTGGTGTGAAACCTATGGTTTTTTCAGTGAATTTAATAGGTTTTTTAAATGCTAATTCCTAACTATAACCGGTGTGAAACCTATGGTTTTTTCAGTGAATTTCATAGGTTTTTTAAATGCTAATTCCTAACTATAACTGGTGTGAAACCTATGGTTTTTTCAGTGAATTTCATAGGTTTTGTTAATGCTAATTCCTAACTATAAGTTTCACTTTATAAATAAGACTGTTAGCACTCTAGTTGTTCTTTTTAACACTCTGGTACATTCTGACATTGGGCTACAGTTGGGCTACATCTAGTTGAAATTTGGGCTACATTTACAATTTTTGGTCTCTGGTGGCCATCTTTGGGCTACATTGGGCTACTTTGGGCTACATTTGGGCTACATTTTGGCTCTAACATATATTAAGCCCAATGTAGCACAATACATATTTTTTACAAACCACTTCAGAATAGGGCTACCTGTCCCTACAATTATCCCATTTTTTTTTTTTTAATTTTTGGGGGGAGCGCTCCCGGAGCGCGCCCCGGGGAGCGCCCCGAAAAGCGTATTTCTGAAAAGCGCCCCGGGGCGCGCTCCGGGGAGCGTCCCGTGAGCGCCAATATCGCAAACGAAAACATGATCGTGACGTATCGCGTAGCCGCGACCGCGTGATACGCACGGCGTAAGCGCACCCGGAAGTACTCGAGCGAATACGATCGCACAACGTAAACTTCCGACGCGCTTACGCTGCGCGACCCGGGGCGCGCCCCGGGGCGCGCCCCGGGCGCATAGCGTAAGCGCGTCGGGTCATGTGAGCAGAAAATAACACTTTTCATTGGTTCATAACAGTTTTAGTTTCATAATGATGAAGCCCCTGGTCTTGTGACCTGAAAATAACACTTCTCATTGGTTCAGGACAGTTTTTTTTTCTAAATGATGAAAGACCCCACCTTTTTTCCTTATTCTGACTTTGTCCTTTGACTGAGGAAGACCTGTTTGTTGCTCTCTCTACTTTTTTGCTCCAAATAATGGCTTCAGTAGTAGCATCAGCTGGTGCATCTGCCCCACCACCACCACCACAACCACCAAGAGGACCAGCTCCAAATTATATTGGTGGTCAAGAACAGGAGGAGGAGGAAGAGGAAGAGGAGGAGGGGAGAAGAAGATGGCTGCCAGAAGAAAATACACCTTACAAACCCAAACCACACATTGTATGGCAGTTTTTTTCAATCCCAGAGGGGAAAAAAAAGGTGAATGCGCCCAAGGTGACTTGCCTCATCTGCAATGATGAACTTTCACGGGGCAACCCAAACAAAAAATATTCTTTTGGTAACTATACCATGATTCGGCACATGACCAGAAAGCACCCAAACAACTACACTCGTGCAGAGTTCAGGGAACTGGCCAGTAACCTCCCCCAGTCATCAAGGACCCCCTCCCAAAGAAACCAACCCACTTCATCAGAACCAGAAACATCTGAGGTGATGCCTTGCATTCAGCCGAGATTTGCTGATTTTAAAATCACTTGTTCTGCATGTGGCAAGCTTATCGCCTATGGCGAAAAAAGCGTTAAGCTCATCGTCCTTGCAGGTGATAATCACAAGTGCCCCAAAAAGAAGTAATTTTTTGGGTTTTTTGTTTTTTTGCTCCAGTTGAGCCAGTTTCAATTCCCTTTTTTTGTTTCTCCCCCTAAAAAAATACAAAAAAAATATAAAACTGTTTTGAAAAGCCAAAAAAAGTTCAAAAAGTTCAAAAAACACAAAAAAAATATAAAACAACAAAAAGAAGAAAAAAAAAGTTCTTTTTAGAACTACCTCCAATTTCTAAATCAAAACTTCATTTTTTAAAAACTCTGTCACCTTTTTTCCTCATAGTACGCTCCCAGGGCCGCTCCCCGGTGCGCGCACCGGGCGCTTCCCCCGCGCAAAACGAAAAAAAAAAAATATTTTAAATGCCCCGCGGGGCCCTTTTATAGCCCCCACATCAAACCTAGGGGGTCAAAGGGGTCTATCCCTGACGCCTTATAGTCATTTCCCCCTTTGTTTTAGCCACCTCTTATGTCTCGATTTTACCGAGACACAAGATGGCGGCCGCTCTGGACTGTTTCGAATGTTTACAGACACCCGAGAGCCAATCAGCTTTCCATGCGCACCTCGCGTCACGCGCCCGGAGCGCTCCCTGGTGCGCGCACCGGTGCGCTGCTATAGATATATATATTTTTTGGAACCTAAAATACTCAAAATCCACTGCAGCACATATCTTGAGACATAGCAAAGGCACATCAGGCTACCAATCCCTACAATTTTGCCAAATTTGGTGGAAATCCATTCAGCCGTTCGGGTTAAAAGTGAAATCGACCGCCCTATGGAAATTAACATGGGGAAAACGCGTTTTGGGACCCCCCTTTTATCTCGGCCCCCGCTTGACGTATCCCCCCCCAACTTTCAAGGAAGGACCGGAGCTCGACGAGGCCATTTTCAGGGAATTTTCAGGCAGATTCGTCAACCGGTGCCAAAGTTATTCCAAATAGAATTTTGAGATTTAACATTGAAAAAAATCCTAACTATAACTACCTACTGGCGACCGCCAGTAGGTAATAAATATATATATATATATATATATATATATATATATATATATATATATATATATATATATATATATATATATATATATTCACAAAAAAAAACATAGGTTATAGACGATATATAGTTAGGAATTTGCATTTACAAAACCTTATTTTACTCACACAAAACCATTGAAATTCCATATATAGTTAGATGCGCTAACTATATATCGCGCACCCGCAATCCACTGCTGATGATGTCACATATTACATCATTCATGACATGGTTAGTGACATCACTGATGACATCACTGATGACATCTCAAATGACATCACTGATGACAACATCCAGTGACTGTATGTTTCTGTAAAGTTAAAATATGTCTTACATATTGAAGAATGAGTGGATGTATAAGTGTCTGGAAGAAGGATTTAGTAGGTGCATGACTGACTGTATGAGAGAATGATTAAATGTGTCTTAATGAGTGCATGGGTTAGTGACTAAACTATCTTAATTTGTGCATCATTATATCTGTTGTTCTACAAACTGCTGCATGTGTTGATCAGTAGCTATATGAGTAACTGTATGGGTTATTGATTGGTTGTCCAAGTATTTGTATGGGACACTGAGTGTGTGTGTATGGGTGGCTGGGAGGTGTGTGACTCTGTACCTAGATGTGTGAGTAGTTGATTCACTATATGTATGGGTTCAAAACTGCATGTGGAAACAGCTGTATGGGCGGTTGACTGTGCATGAGTGTATTGGTGAGTGAATGGATATCTCAGTGCTACATGTCAAAGTAAGTGCATATGTAAAACACAGTACATGTGAGAGTTGACATATATAAATAACTGTGCATAAGAGCCAGTGAATGTGTGAGTGGCTGTATGGATCATTGTGAACATGTATCAGGGATTGTATAAGAGAGTAAATATGTGTTAGTATATGTTTGAATAAGTAAGGTGTGTATAACTGTATAGTTGAGAAAATGGAGGTGTGATTGATTTTTTGAATAACTGACTAGGTGTGTGAGTAACTCCATGGATGAGTGACAGTCTGTGACTGTCTGTTTACACTGATTGTATCTAAGGTTATATTAGAGTCTGAAGAGGTTCATGGTATTATCACATGAATGATATCATCAGTGATGTGATCAGTAATGTCAAATGAGATGTTATCAGTGATTTTATCAGTGATGTCATTTGAGATGTCATCAGTGATGTCATCAGTGATGTCACTAACCATGTCATGAATGATGTAATATGTGACATCATCAGCAGTGGATTGCGGGTGCGCGATATATAGTTAGCGCATCTAACTATATATGGAATTTCAATGGTTTTGTGTGAGTAAAATAAGGTTTTGTAAATGCAAATTCCTAACTATATATCGTCTATAACCTATGTTTTTTTCTGTGAATTTCAATGGTTTTTTAATAGCAAATATCAAAAGCTGTCAAATGTCAAGTATGTGATAGGTAAAAACTTTTTTTCGTGTTTATGCACGCTGATGTGCTTTGAACGCTGCCCCCCCCTCCCCTCTTTTCTCTTAGTAGTACTCTCTCTTTGCAGATAGTGAAGGGTAGTTAACGCAGGCCTTTGCCCCCGTTGTAATCCGTCGTGCCTGCTTGTCTCTCCATTTGATTGATTGTTATCCAAGCATTTACTGTTTTACAATTGATTCTCTTTGGTTCATTCTCTATTTACAAACAAGCACAAAGTCGCAATACTCTGTTTAGTCTTTGCAGATAGTGAAAAATCGTGAAAAATCGTGTAAAAAAATAAAATTAATCGAGCAAAATCAGTAGGCCACTAATTGGATCTCTTTTTGACCTCGCTAAAATAGAAATATTAGGAACAACCCTTCATGAGAAATACGAAAATAGTGAGATGAACTGAGCTCCACACCATGAGGGCTGCAAGACAGCTCGGCTCCGTCACCCACCCCGCCCAAAATAACGACAAACCCTATGCAAATATTAAAAATATATACAACACACCAGCAAAGAAACAGGGTAAAACATTTTATTAAATAACTATTTACATAACTATTTTATACTTTTTATTGCCCGATCCGGCTAGCTCAATCGATCGAGCATGAAACTCATGCACTCTGATAGCAAGCGTTGCTACTGATGCTATGCAGACCAAAACTGGTTTTCAGTTTGTACATTTTTCTAGATTTTTCCATCCAAGTTTGGTTGAGTTTGTAGAACGATGGCTTCAGATTTTCAACATACGGTGTGGTGGCGCGGACTGGGAGGGGGCGCTTCGCTCCTGCCCCCTCCCCAAGTAAGATTTTCATACGTGAAAGTACGTTAATGGTTTTGGTCCCTGAGTTGCTTCGATGTCACTGCCATTCTCAAATGGCATAAGTTCTGGATGTTGGGTGCCATAGTTCAGAGTTCTGAGCAGCGCTTGTAACACTGTCTGAAGCTTATTTCCACCTACTGCAGCTTCACTATTCTCAAAGTAAGTGAGGGTCGTTTGTGGACCTGACTGCATTTGAAAACCATGTGATATGGTAACTCCCTAAACCGCTTGACGGAGGCCCCCGAGGGGCGGTGTGATGGCACGGACTCGGAGAAGACGCGTGGCTCCGACCCCCTCCCCAAGTCTTATAGCACCGGTTTAGCCTGAGATCGCCCCTGACATAGGCGGCCGGCTCCCGGGGTCCGGCGGAACTTTTTGCCTTTTGATGACTCTTCTATTCTGGACCTTGTCCCACAATCCGTTTGACCTGAAGACACGCTGTAGTGGGGCGCCCCTTTACCGGTTTAGTTGCCATTCCGCCCGCTTTTGCTACACTGTGCCTCTTCCGCCATTCAGCTGTTTACCGCCCGCTCTTGCGACTACAGCGTCTCGCTCACCATGTAGTTGAGTTGCTCCCGCTCTTGCGATGCAACGATAAGCGACTGCCACAGGACTCTCAAAATGGCGGCCGGCTCTTCAGATTTGGGCGTGGTCCACTAAAATGGCCCTGGGACACCTTGGAACTCGGACACTTCCCTGATAGGGCTTGGGTCCCATTCTCGAAAGCGTCCCCTCAACCGTGAAGATTCTATAAAAGTCTTGGGGGCCCCCGACTCCCGCAGGCTTCTGGTGGGGAGCGGCTGCCATGTTTGCTTGTGGAATGGCCACGACGGACCTACGAGATGGTAGTGCTCTCATGCTGACGCCAGCTTTAGTCTGAAACATCCAGAAACACTGTAGACTACCAATTCGATCAGTTCCGGTAGCGCCCCAACATGACCCGGTAGAGAAGAACTTGCCCTGCCCTCTTTGACTGACTGATGTTTCTTGTTGCCTGTCCCCTCTGTTGTCATTTAACAGAACTTTTTGGACTGCTGAAAGGAGTTGTGTTCCGAACGCTGGTTGGTGGAGACATTTTGACTATATTCTTGACCTACGTTGTCGCGTAATGCGTTATATGACACGCCGCGTTAGCGCACCCGGAAGTGATCCGGGGCGCGGCGCGCAGTGCGTAACGTAAGCATAACAGGTCATGTGACTTGTTAATAAAACTTTTTATTGGTTCATTTTACTTTTGTTATTTTAATAATGAAAAGCTTGGTCATATGACCTAAAAAATACGCTTTTTATTGATTTCGAACTTTTTTTTTTAAACATATATGTTATAATATTCCAGGCTAATGTACTTTCCCGAAAAATTTACAACTGTCTTGCAAGTAAAATATATTCCTTTTTCGAGAAAAAGGGCGTTTCTTCGTTCCATGACGGAGCCGTTGAGTAAAAGAGACTCGGCCTGCTGTCTTAGTCGCCGATACGCCTGATTATCAGATTCTTATCGATCACTTTATGTTGCAGGAGTGGAAAACACAACTGCCCTTGACCATTTATCTTTACTGCGTTCCTACGTATTATACCTTTTATCCGTCATGTAATTGGACTGCTTTATTTCACTTGCCTTTTACTGATTCGAAAACAGTGACTAAAAGTAAAAACTTTACCAATGTAAATACTACTACCATGTTTTGTTTTAAAAACCTTTATTGTGAAAATGTCAGTATACAAATACGGGCCTATAACCACGTGGGCCGGCCACGGAGCAAACTGAAATCGTATATGATGAGGAGACATTTACATTATAGAGGAACGTAACGAGCGGGCCATTAGGTTGCAAGAACTAAGGTGTCTAACAGTTGCGGAATCGGTGGACGTACATTTTGTAATTAAATTACGACAGGGCCAGTTACCAAAAAAATTATCTAGATTTAAATTTGCGGGCAAGTACCATGGGTGACGTTAATTCGAACTTTCAATACTACAGTAATCAATAACACATCAGAACTTAATATCAATAGGGATGTCAAAATATTCAATCAATTCTCGTCCCTGCCCGCCATGAGCATCAAAACTGCATTCATATCTCGTGATATCAAGGTTGTTCAACCAGTACACAACAAGGAGTTACGAGTCCCATTTATACCGGCGCCATTTTGGGCGAGGCCGGGCAGGTCCAAGATATAGTCAAAATGTCTCCACCAACCATCGGCCAGACCAGAACCCATTTCGGCCCTTTATGCTACAAGATGGTGTCTTCCATTCAGAAAATATTGTTGGCAGCATTTTGAAAGGAAAGATAAACAGCCGTTCTCCTAGTGAGTCTCACATTGTTACATTTAGGAAGAATGTTGAAGAGTAGTATGTGGAAAATCTGAAGCCATTTTTCTACAAACTCTCAATCAGCCTTGGATGGAAAAAAAATCCTGAAGAATGTACAAACTGAAAACCAATTTTTGTCTGTATAGCATCAACAGCAACGCTTGAGTCAGCTTTGTGTGAAGCCGCCATTTTGATTCAATCAATAACGTCCCCCTGCACACATTCAGGGACCTGGTCGTGTCTTCAGGTGAAACGGATTGTGGGACAAGAAGCAAAAAGTAAAAGGAAAAAAGTTCCGCCGGACCTCGGGAGCCGGCCGCCTATGTCATGTGCGATCTTTGGCCACACCAGGGCAATAGTGAAGCTGCAGCAGGTGCAAATAAGCTTCAGACAGTCTTACAAGCACTGCTCAGAACTCTCAACTATGGCACTCAACATCCAGGACTTGCCATTCGGAACTTGGCGCCTTGTGCTGGTTCCGACCTATTCACACATCGGTCCACTACTGACATCACCTCATAAGCCAACGGGGCACCCCACGCCGACTTTCGGCGCAGAATTGTAGGATGGCCACACCAGTGCGGCAACTTGCTGGACACCACCTCGGTGCCATCCGGATCTCGGCGCGTTCGAGTCACTGTACCGCAAGAGTGACCGGAACTCAGCTGGACACGCCGTCTTTCGGCGCAGCATTGTAGGATGGCCACACCAGTGCGGCAATTTGCTGGACACCACCTCGGTGCCATCCGGATCTCTGCGCGTTCGAGTCACTGTACCGCAAGAGTGACCGCAACTCAGCTGGACACGCCGTCTTTCGGCGCAGCATTGTACGATGGCCACACCAGTGCGGCAACTTGCTGGACACCACCTCGGTGCCATCCGGATCTCGGCGTGTTGTGCTGCCTTCGGCCTACTGTAGCCGCAAGTGCGGACGCAACTCAGTTGGACGGCGAGTGAAACGCTAAGGGGCGCTCCACTGCAGCCGAGGAGCCTCCATCTTGGGGGAGACGCACAGCCCCCACTGACTGACGCGACCTCACAGGCCAATGGGGCGCCCCACGCCGACTTTCGGCGCAGCATTGTAGGATAGCCACACCAGTGCAGCAACTTGCTGGACACTAACTCGGTGCCATCTGGATCTCGGCGCGTTGTGCTGCCTTCGGCCTATTCGCACATCGGTCCGCTACTGACGCCGCCTCACGTGCCAACGGATTTTCTACGCTTTTTGTAGCCCTATGCCGCATAACAGGTCATGTGACTTGTTTATAAAACTTTTCATTGGTTCATTTTACTTTTGGTTTCCTAAAGATGGAAGGCTTGGTCATATGACCTAAAAATAACACTTTTCATTGGTTTAGAACATTTTTTTTTCCCAAACGATGAAAGCCCCACCTTGTTTCTGGATGATTCAGACTGAAGCTGGCGTCAGCATGAGAGCACCACCATCTCGTGGCTCCGTCGTGGTCATTCCGCGAGCAATCATGGCAGCCGCTCCCCACCGGAAGCCTGCAGGAGTCGAGGGCCCCCAAGACTTTTGTAGAATCTTCACGGCTGAGGGGACGCTTTCGAGAATGGAGCCCAAGCCCTAGCAGGCAAGCGTCCGAGTTCCAAGGTGTCCCAGGGCCATTTTAGTGGACCAGGCCCAAAACCGAAGAGCCGTCCGACATTTTAAGAGTCCTGTGGCAGCCGCCTATCGCTGCACTGCAAGAGTGGGCGGAAGTCAACTACATGGTGAGCGAGACGCTGTAGCCGCAAGAGCGGGCGCAACTCAGCTGGATGGCCGCCACCTGGGGAGGCCCGTTCACGCCGCCTCCCCCACGCCCCCCCCGGGCCGCCCCACGCCAATTTTCGGAGCAGCATTGTAGGATACCAAAACCAGTGCAGCAGTTTACTGGACATCACCTGGGTGCCATCCACATCTCAGCACGTTCTGCTGCCTTGGGACTATTCGCACAACAGACCGCTACTGACGAGGCCTCCCCCCGCACCACCCGGGACGCCCCACGCTGTTTTTCTGAGCTGCATTGTAGGAAACCAAAAACCAGTGCGGCACCCAGGTGACATCACCTGGGTGCCGTCCAGAACTCAGCACGTTGTGCTGCCTTGGGACTATTCGCACAAAAGACAGCTTTTGACCATTGTTGTTTTTTTTTGTTAAAAAATGTTTAAATGTATTTACAGTTTTTGTTGCGTTCGTTATATTTAAAAGTTAATAAAGTTTTATAATCCTACTTTGTTGGAGTGCTATATATTTTTAAAAAATCGGGTGAATGGGGCCTTGAATCGGGTTATTGTCATGTGTGGGCTTTGCAAGTGTACTGCTACAGGATCGGACATTTCAAACTCAAATGCACGTTCTTTTTCTTACCTTTCCGAAGCATGGAGCGCAATAGCAAGCAGAGAAAGGGAGATGCAAGTGTTGAACACTGCCTGGCCTGGCAAGTTGCTGGCAGTGCCCCCCCCCCGCCCGCTCCTGAAAGAGGACACACACACACCGCCGCCCCGAGTACTTCACAGATCTTTAAAAGACCATGCGCTTGTTCATGAGGCTTAAATGGTTTATCACCCCTTCTAGAACCCCTGCATCGACCCTCTGACGTTTCCTGGAAGAATTACCACGTAACACAATACCAAGCCCTGTCACCTGAAACCCCCGAGGAATCGTGGGGCATATTATCAAGGGGGTTTATCTCCGCTTTTTTGGCTTTAAAAGCCAAGAAAGTGGAGATAAAATTATCTCCCTATTACCAAGCTGTCGCTAACACCAGTTAGTGACAGCTAAAAGGAGATAGCGACCATCTTGGGCCCCGCTTTGCATGTCAGTGATATTTATCACTAATGACATGTAAAGTGGGCGTGCCAAGATGTTAGCGACTGGAAACAGTCCCTAACATCGCTATCTCCTATTACCAACTTTTGGAGATATTCGCGCTAAGCGCGAATATCTCCAAAAGCTAACACCTGCCCTGAGCAGTTCTTAGCCATGTTATCCAATGGGAGGTGGATAACATGGCTAAGAGCATTTGCTCGATAATGCATGAATATCGCTGACTTTTCAGCGATATTCATGCATAGCGGCCGTTTTTTATCGCCTTTGCGATAAACCTTGCTAATAGCAAGGTTTATCTGCGATAAAAATCGCCAATGTGCGGCGATAATTTTTGTCTCTAAACAAGTTAGAGACAAAAATTATCGCTAGTTGTTGGTAATATGCCCCCGGGTTTTTGCTTGCAGAAATCGGGAGGCGGGAGACTAGCACTGAAATCAGTAGTCTCACGCCTGAATCGGGAGGGTTGGCATGTCTGGATTCTCTACAGCTGGGGCCATAAACTACATCCGCAGGGCTAGGTGATAGCCTGGGACCGGCCTGGCATCTAAAATGGCTGCCGTGCACGACAAAATTGTGGCATTGGAAAAAAGGCAAGATGGCGCAGACAATGTTTATTAATAAGGATTCATTTATAACAAAATATTTTATCGCACTGACAAATTGGCGGTCAACACTTCCTGATTTCCATCGAATCGAACGTTAACAGACGTCACGCAGCAACAAAAAAAAAAAAGCTCACGCACAGCCGCTGGAAGACATGTATCAACATACGAGCCTCCTCAGCCACCCTCAGAAAACATAAGGGATCAGGATACGTCTCCCGCACCCCCTTATACCTAGTAATTTAATTAAAACAAAACACAAAATGGCAAATTCCCGTTTCGCTACCAGTTTGCGGCCCGGGAAGCGCTTCTACCGTGAAAAATCAATTTTTTTTCCCCACGGGACCCTTTAATAACCCCAACATCATTCCTAGGGGGTCAAGAGGGGAATACCTTGCCCCCTTTCATTAAATTCCCCCTTCGTTTTTCACCTCTTCTTCTCTCTCGATCCTACCGAGAGACAAGATGGCGCACGCACAGCCGCTGGAAGACATATATCAACATATATGAGCCTCCTCAGCCACCCTCAGAAAACATAAGGGATTAGGATACGTCTCCCGCACCCCCTTATACCTAGTAATTTAATTAAAACGAAGCACAAAATGGCGAATTCCCGTTTCGCTACCAGTTTGCGGCCCAGTTCGCGGCCCGGGAAGCGCTTCTACCGCGAAAAATAATTTTTTTATTTATTTTCCCCACGGGACCCTTTAATAACCCCAACAACATTCCTAGGGGGTCAAGAGGGGTATACCTTGCCCCCTTTCATTAAATTCCCCCTTCGTTTTTCACCTCTTCTTCTCTCTCGATCCTACCGAGAGATAAGATGGCGGCCGCTCCGGACTGTTTAGAATGTTGACAGACACCGGGGAGCCAATCAGCTTTGCATCGCAAAGTTCCGTTTCGCGAAAAGTAAGCGGACCGGAGCGCAGCCCGGAGCGCTGTTACAGATATATATCTTGTTTTGAACGTTAATTTCTCAAAATCCACTGGAGCACATATATTGAGACCTAGCAAAGGCACATCGGGCTAACAGTCCCTACAATTTTGCCAAGTTTCGTGCAAATCCATTCAGCCGTTCGAGCTAAAAGTGAGGCCAACCGCCCTATGGAAATTAACATGGGAAAAACGCGTTTTGGGACCCCCCTTTTTTCTCAGCCCCCCCTTGAGGAAACCCCCCCAAATTTTCAGGGGCTGCTCAGAAACCACATGTGCCATTTTCCTGAAAATTTCAGCCGATTCCGTCCATAAACGCCAAAGTTATTAGACATAGAATTTTCAAAAGTTCCATAGACAAATAATCATAACTATATATACCTACTGGCGAACGCCAGTAGGTAATATATATATATATATATATATATATATATATATATATATATATATATATATATATATATATATATATATTTATACATATATATTACCCACTGGCGGTCGCCAGTAGGTAGTTATAGTTAGGACCTAGCTACCATAGGAAATCCGCAACATTCTATTGGGAATATCTTTGGCGCTGGTTGAGGAATTTGCGTGTAATTTTCCAAAATTTTGGCCAGCTCCGCTACGCTCCTTCCCTGAAAGTTTCAGGTGGATTCGTGAAGTGGGGGCTGAGAAAAAAGGGGGGTGCCAAAACGTGTTTTCCTCATGTTTATTTCCATAGGACGGTCTGACAAGTCTACAGCCCGAACCACTGAACGGAATTACACCAAACTTGGCAAAATTGTAGGGACTGGTATGCAGATGTGCCTTGGCTATGTTTGGTGAAAACTGCTCCAGTTGTTTTTTATGAAAATTAACTTAAAAAACACATATATATTTATAGGCGCGCTCCGAGTGCTCACTGGTACGCGTACCGGGGAGCGCACTCGGCGCGCTACGGGAGTGCGCGAGCAGAAAGGTGATTGGCTGTCGGATGTCTGTCAACATTCTAAACAGTCCGGAGAGTCCGCCATCTTGTGTCTCGGTAAAATCGAGACACCTGAGGAGAAAATAAAAAGAGGGGAATGATTAAAAGGGGGCTGGGTAGACACCCCCTGACCCCCTAGGTTTTCTGAGAGGGGCCTAGAAGGACCCTGAAGGGCAAAAAAATTATTATTATTTTTTTTAATTTTCACGGGGTAAGCACTGGGTGCGATCCCATGTACGCTCTCCGGTACGCTCATCCTGAGCGCACCACAGGGTAAAACAGTGAAAGAAAATAGTTTTAAATAAGCATTTTGATTTCTTAGAGGTAGGGTAGCTCTAAAAAGAGCTGTTATGTTATGTGGGTGATTTAAGTACCTACAAGTAGGTACTGATGCAGAGTCTAAAATTCAAGAGCAAAACTCTGTTCTCCTCATCTGAGAAATGCACATCATCTCCTCTGTAGATATCTTGCATATTGTAATGCAAGTTATTGTGGTATATTCAACGCATACCATAGTTTCTTAGGAAAGCTGAAACAGATCCTTTTGGTACCTCCTGAGAAGGTCTAGGGGGTGAGGGGCACTCTACCCTGGTCTCTTTTCAAG
This sequence comes from Lissotriton vulgaris, assembly GCF_964263255.1. NCBI lineage: Eukaryota > Metazoa > Chordata > Amphibia > Caudata > Salamandridae > Lissotriton > Lissotriton vulgaris. The sequence goes on along the minus strand of NW_028249875.1, from coordinate 84,183 downwards.
TTTTGAAGTATTACATTTCACTCTCTTCTGAAACTACACAAAATGGCGGTGATAGGGGACATCAGAGACAGACAGTGAGAGAAAGGAGGCAGGAGATGAAGAAAAGATGTCAAATATACATTGGTAAAAGTACAGTGGGAGAAGGGCAGTAAATATGAGTAAACTTACTATGTAACATAAATATTTTGCACTCTATATTTTAAGTATTACATTATACTACATTCAATTCGCTTTTACCTCATAAATTAAAAATACAAATGAATATGTCAACTAATTGTTAATTTGTAATTAATAATTTATTGTTCAGATTTCTCATAATTTAATAGAACTTGTAGCATGCCCTCATCTGGTATATCATCTTCATGCATATATTTAATCTCTTCATGAAAATTGTTCATTGCTGTTTGTTGGCATTCTATTTCATCCAAACATTCTATTAATTCTTCATCTAGAGATTGATCTAAAAAGTCTTTTAAGTCTTCTACTCCATGTGATGAAATGTTGCTTTCAGTCTCCATTACATTTTCATTATCAATATATGTTGTTGTATATAAGTAATTTCAAATGCTCTCCTCCATTTTAATTTCAAATTTCTTGCTGTAAATTGCAGAAAAAAGTAATCACTTTCATTTATCGTTTTTGGTAATACATAGCATAAATGTTGCTTAATCAAGTATTTATTTCTTTCAAATTAATTGGGCAATGTATAGTATCAGGCAGGAACTAGAAATATAAAGCACTCCATGAGATGAAGCCTATCTTAATGCATAATTATAATATAAGGACTATAAATAACTAACAGAATACATTTTTCAAATTATCTTAAAGTGTACAATATAGTTTTTTTTTTTTTTGTAAACACTTTATTGAAGTCAGTAAAGCAATCTTCAGTTACATCATTTCGATACAGAGCACGTAAATTGGAATAGTGAGTGGCGGCATTAAAAATACAAATCGAACTCGCCACTGCACAGTAAGATTGCATAGCAGGATGACATGTACACAGTGGAGTTATTTTTCTAATAAGGCAACAGGAGTGGACATGTTGTAAATCAAAAAGCATAGAAATAGCAAAAAAAAAATAACAAAAACAGAAATCATACTGAAGATCCTGCGAGAACAGTACCTTAAGTCAGTTGGCAAGACAATGCACGTAACTATCTGTGACAACCATCTTAGGACAATGCAAACAGCGATGATGACCGGCACCATCATGGAAGGGCAGAAGCATCTGACAAGAGCCAACAGTAGTGTCAAGGGACAAAACCAAGCATGGGACGGAACACCACCACCCCACTTCCCACATCCCCAGCAAGAAAGTGCCCCAATGTCAGGAAAAGTGAAGAACCACTGGCCTATCTGAATCAGAACATCATTCCCAAGGGAAGAAAGTGTGTCTCCTCGAGGGCAATCCCAAAGCGGGTGTAAGACGGGAGAGTTCACGAACTAACCCACCCCAGTCGGAGTGTTGGGATGTGGGGATTGAGAGGACGCTATCTTCACCTTTTCAGTTATATAATGACGATAAGGGCCCCAAATATCCACGGGGCGGGAGGAGGTCGGAAGCTGTTCCGAATATTCCATGCTGTTCATATTACAGTGCGCCACGCTCCTAAGCCAGGACGCAGCCGTGGGAGCGCGACGCGAGCACCAAAGCAGTGCCACCTCTCTCTTGGCGAGCAGGAAGCAAATGGACGCCAATCTGCGGATTTTGCGAGGGAAATTGGACACATACCCCAGCAAAGCAATCTCGGGCGTGACAGTTAATGACAATGTCAGTATTTCACCTAATGTTCTGTGTATTTCAACCCAGTAGGTGTGTAGTTTCGGGCAGGTCCAGGAAAGGTGAGCATAGTCAGCCTGGGGGGCGCCACATTTAGGACAGTTGTGGGATCTGGTGGGGTCAATCCTATGCGAAAGCGCTGGAGTGTGGTACAGCCTGCGGAGGAATTTAAAATGTATAAGCTTGTGTCTGGCATTCATGGAAACCTCCCTGGTCATGGCACAGCACGCTTCCCATTGATCGTCAGTGATCTGTGTGCCTAGATCCAGCTCCCAAGCGGTACGGACCACGTCGTCTGACGAGGGAAGCGCAAGCAAGCATAGCTTGTAAAGTTTCGACACCATGTGTGCCCCCGATGTGTTCTGTATGATGTGTGTAAGGGCCGGGGTATCTTCAGGCGGGAGAGGAAATGTATCGAAGGTAGCTCTCAGCATCGCTCGTATTCTAGCAAGAATAAAAGTGTCCATAAATGTGCGGTCTGTGAAGCGGGGATCCTCCGTGAGAGTAAAGACGTGGCCATCTGGGAATAGGTCACCAATCGTAAGCAATTGGAACTTCGCCAGTGTCCTACAGACCACCGCTTCGCCTGTTATGGGGAGCCAGTGGGAGTTGGGTAGCGGGAGGGCGGGGGAGTACAGCGCCTTTATGCGAAGCATGCGTTTAAGTTTGTCCCAGGCCCATGTCGTCGTGGTGAGCGGGAGTATGTCCCGTTTATCAAGGGGGAGACCCTTAGGGAGAATTTGTGCAAGGCTCACTGGCAGCGCCGCATCGGCTTCAGGCCGTAAGTGTGGAATCCTGGCATCAGGATGATACCAAGAGTGTGCATAGGAGCACTGGGCGGACAGGTAGTAGAGGTGGAAATCCGGGACCCCAAAGCCGCCCCTCTCGTACGGCAGCGTAAGCGTGCGCCAAGCTAGTCGTGGGCGTTTGCCCCCCCATACCAACCTCAGCAGTGCGGTGCGTAATTGCATAAAAAAAATCTTGGTAAGTGGAATTGGGATATTGTTAAAGAGGTACAAAAAACGGGGGAGAACAACCATCTTCACGATGGCAATGCGTCCAGCCATTGACAAGGGGAGACGCAGCCATCTGTCGGTGTTATCTTCCAGAAAATCAAGGGCTCGGCCATAGTTTAAACGAATAATGGACACGGTATCAAGGTGTATGTGTATCCCCAGATACTTAACAGAGTCCTCACACCACTCCAGTGGGAGGGAGCAGGGCCATTGCGTGGTGGCGGGGGTTAGAGGAAATAGCTGTGACTTGTGCCAATTGACCTTAAGGCCAGAATATTCACCAAAACGTTCAATCTCAAATAGCAGGGGTCGTAGATTGGCTTCCGGAGTACGGACATACAGTACCATGTCGTCCGCATATAGCGAGACCAAGAGAGGCCCCGTTCGGAATTGTAGCCCTCTATGGAGATGTTTTTCCTGTAAGTGCCGCACCAGGGGATCCATCGCCAAAATAAAAAGCAAAGGAGACAAGGGGCATCCCTGTCGGGTACCCCTCGATAGAGTAAATTTGTCGGATATGGTGCCGTTGATGCGAATGCGGGCCGCGGGAGCGGTGTACAGCAGTTCCACCGTCGCGACAAACATCGCGGGCATACCCATCCTGCGCATCACATCTAGAAAAAAAGGCCATTCCAGCGTATCGAAAGCTTTTTCGGTATCCAAAAAGACCGCAGCAGCAGGGGTGGCTGGGTCGATTCTATGGAGAAGCGAGAAAATCGTGCGCAGGTTGAGCGATGTTGATCTCTGGGGGACAAAGCCTGATTGTGCCGGAGATATGATGGCGTTGACCAGCAGCGCCAACCGCAGCGCCAGCGCCTTGGCTAGGATCTTATAGTCCAGATTGAGAAGCGAAAGTGGGCGATAGGAGCTGCAGGCCGTGGGGTCACGACCTGGCTTGGGCAGCAGAACTATGACCGCTTCGCGAAGAGTCGGAGGAAGAATGCCAGAGTCTAAGGCCTCGGCGTACACCTCCATAAGAATAGGTACTAGTTCTTCCTTGTATGCCTGATAGAATTCCGCCGTGAAGCCATCAAGGCCAGGCGCCGAAGAGCCTTTCAAGGAGTCAATCGCCTCTGTGATCAATTCCGGCGTGATGGGATGGGCCAAAAAATCCTGCATGTATCTCTCTAGGTACACCATAGCGATCTCATTGATGTATGGCCCAGGATCGCGACATTCCTCTGTGAGGGCAGATGAGTAAAGTTGCTTATAGTAGGCCAAAAAGGCGCCACAGATGGCGGGGGTGGTGACTTGGCGAACACCTTGTGAGTCAGTTATCTCAGTAATATACGTCGCCTGACGGGGTGGGCGCAAAAGCTGAGCCAGCAGTCTACCTGGCCGATCGCCCTCTCCGTACTGGCGTGCCGTGTGGTATTTGCCTACATACTTCAGTTCCTTGTCTGCCGTGTCTCTGAACTCCAGGAGCAGCTCGAGGCGACGTGCCTCGTTGCCCGGGGTGGGATTAGTAAGGATCTCATTTTCAACAGCCTGCAACTCCTTCTCCAAGCGAGACAGAGTGGCCCGGATTTCACGCAGCGCCCCAACATGTTTAGTAATGCAGACCCCCCTTATGGTAGCTTTGAACCCCTCCCAAAGTGTAGACCAGGTGGTCACCGAACCTGTGTTCAGGTCAAAATAGTCCTCAATCGCAGTGCGCACCTCCTCTACAAATACCGGGTCTGTTAAAGCCCTCCCAGGGAACCTCCACTGCCGTTCGTAGCCACCCAAACGGGGAACTGCCAGGGACAGGACAACGGGGGAATGGTCTGAAAAAGTGCGGGGAGGAGTGCTATGGTTCGTGACCCAGCCCGCCAATCCCGGAGAAAGTAGCCAGTAATCTATCCTGGTGCTGGTATTGTGGTAGCCAGAGTGATGTGTGAAAACAGGAGAGCCAGGGTGTAGTGTGGCCTCAATGTCCAGAAGGGAGAAATGGGAGCATATGGACGCCACTGCTGCGCGGGCGAGTGGCTTTCGATCGGGGGAGGTGGATGTACTATCCCTACCGGTGTCCATCAGCATGTTGAAATCACCCCCTACCGCCAGCATGTCTATGTCTGAGTGTAAGAGGAAGAGGTACAAGTCTTCAAAGCAGGTCGGGGAGTCGACATTCGGACCATAGACCACCACAAAAGCAATTTTATGTCCATGTAGCCGTCCAGACAACATAGCGTATCTCCCGTCGCTGTCCGTTCTGCTGTGTAAAAAGACAAAAGGGACCCGCTTATGGATCAAAATTGCCACTCCACGCGCATACCTGCTGTAGCAGGAAAACACTCTGTGGGCACCCCAGTTCCTAGCAAATGATGATGTGTCCGCCTGAGTCATGTGGGTCTCTTGTAACAAAAGGACATCTACCTTATACCTCTCCACGTACTGCATAACCTGTTTCCTTTTACGAGTGGAGTTTAGCCCCCTTACATTCCATGTCATCAGTACCAGCCCCGACGGTCCAACCTGTAAGCCTACCCGGGCCATGGGTGTAAGTCAAAATGCGCAAGTAAGAAGCAGAGATGCAACCAACCAACAATACGTGCCTCGCAAGCAAAAGACAATAAGAATAACAAAAAGTAAAGAAAAAAGGACCAAAAAAACCAGATAAATCCCCCCCCCACCCGCCACCCAGCCTCCCCGCACCCCAAGAGAGGCAGAACCCATTCAGGTTACTAACAACAATGCAGAAGAACAGTAAACAGTAATGCAAAGCTTCGGAACATTTCTGCAAATCGAAGCGTAAAACGCCCCAGAAACAAGAGCAAAACACATAGGCATACGCCATAGGGGGAGGCAACGCCTACCCCCGAGCGGGCAACCCAATAGCACAACATTGTAGATATTAGCAAGCATAGAAGACCGGATGAAACCACACACCCCGGTGGACAACCATGAAAAACCCCAGGCGGAGTGTTATAGGTGTTCAGCCTCGGCCAGAGTCAGCGAATAAATCTGCGCTGGCTTGTGTGTCCGGTTGCTGCGGAGATGTAGACCTAGAGCCCGAGGCCGAACGCGGCCCCTGCTTGTAGGTGCGGCAGAATTCTTGAGCCAACGTTGGAGAGTCAAAGATGCGGAACCTGCCGTGAACGTCCACTTTCAACCGGGCAGGGTACAGCATGATGTATTTTAGGCCGAGATTGCGGAGTGCCGCCTTGACACTGGTATACTTCCGACGTGCCTCCTGCACCATCAAGGTATAGTCCGGGTAAAAGGATAGCTTACTCCCTTGCCACTGTACCTCACCCATTTCCCTTGCAGCCCGGAGGGCGGCGTCTCGATCCCGAAAGTTCATGATCCTGGCGATGATGGGCCGGGGGGGTAGTCCTGGGTTTGGCCTAGGTCCCAAAGTTCTGTGGGCCCTTTCCACCACAAAGCCGGTTGTGAAGGTGTCCTTGCCAAACAGTTCGATGAGGAGCTTCTCCACAAAGATATCGAATCTGCCCGTGGCCGTCGTCTCCGCCACGCCAAGGATACGGATATTATTGCGCCGGCTCCGCGCTTCCAAATCCTCATTCTTGATGGCCACGTCTTTAAGAATTTTCTCGACCCTTTCCAGCCTTTTCAGAGCTTTGGATGATCCGTCCTCCAGATCAGACACCCTCGATTCCGCTAGATCCAGTCTCCGGTCGTGAGCCTGCACCGTGGAGCCAATGTCCGCCAGTTTCTTTTCCAAACTATCAAAGCGAGTGTCCAGCGCCTTAAAGCCGGCGCGCATCTCCCCCATCATGGCGGCCATCATTGACGTTGCGTCGCTAGTATCCGGTGCCCCCTGCGCTCCCGGTGTCGCGCCCGGGGGGGGATCCGCAGTCGGTGGAGGAGGTTTATCAAAGTTCAGTGTCCTTTGGGCCGGGTCCTTCTTCCCCATGGCCGCAGTCGTGTGGCGGGGTCGCAAACGCAGCGACAATGGCGGGGAGCAGGGATCTATTGTAGCGCAGGTGGTCGGGTATGACCCCCACCCAGCAGGTAGCGTGGGTTCAGACCAGGAGAGAAAGTTCAAGGTGGCGCAGGTCAGTCACAGGCAGGGCCACGGGCCGTCTCAAAGCAGGGTCCGCGTGCAGCACGCCGCAACCTTAATCAATGGAGTGCTCAAGGAACATGTGTCGGAGCTGGTCAGGGCGATCCGGCAACATGAAGCACGGAGGCACAGCGGGGCTGCCGGGCAGCACCGAATAGGGTGCCCAGCCCACCAGCAGTCGCGCAACCCCCCCCCCCCCCCTCCACCCCCGGCAAGGCCCCGCAGGCACCACCCCAAGGCTGCGAGGTCCCGAACTCCAGGCCCCGGCTTCCCAACACGACCGGGCCGAAGGCCCTGAACGCAGCCAGGGACCGGGAAACCTGGGCGCAGGAACCGCGCAGAAGCGGTGGCCCCCACAACAACCCAGCAAGGGAGCGGCGCTAAAGGGGGGGGGGGAAGGCCGAGGCCGCCAAGGCGGAGCGGGACTCACCCGGCGCTCCAGCTAGGGATGATGGCGCCGATGCCCGGAGGCTTCAGGACCCCTCCGCCGTGATCTCTGCGTCCGGCCGCTTCGGCGGCACGGAAATGGCTCAGTCACGATCCGCTGTCATCTGGAGGCATTCACAGGTCCGAGGTGCAGTCAAAAACTCCGCTCAGCATGTCTGCGTGCCGTTACAGAGCGCCCGCTCGGAGGAGCTTCACTGCGGAGCCGCCATTCCGCTCGCCGCCGTGGCCACGCCCCCCGTGTACAATATAGTTCCCCTTACAAATTTAGAACTCACCTTTTTGAAAGTAGAAGAGTAAGTACTGTGTTTTTGAAAGTCCAAAAACTGTGCACCCAAAATTCCTCTCTAAAGTACTGCTGACAGGAGTATCACAAAATGGCTGTGTTTTCCTCTCATTTAAGATATATACATAACCAATCATACTTCATCACATAGAAATTCAAAACGTAAGTTACATTTTGATTGGTTCTAATTTTCAATAGATTCAAATGTGTTTTCCCCATGCAGTTTTCCATAGAACTTTTAGATACAGGTACAGCCTGAACGGTTGAAAGGAATTACACCAAAGTTGGCAAAATGATAGGCACTGGTATGTAGTAGGGCCTTTCCTTATTTTTTAAAAAGTGCTCAAGTGGTTTTTATGAAAAGCAACTTCTAAAACACATATATATCTATGGGTGCGCTCTGAGCGCTCACCGGTACGCGTACCAGAGAGCGCACCCGACGAGCTATGGGAGTGCGCGAGCTGTAAGCTGATTGGCTGTCGTATGTCTGTCAACATTTTAACAGTCCGGAGAGTCCGCCATTTTGTGTCTCGGGAAAATCGAGACACCTGAGGTGATAGAAAAAAGGGGGAAATGTGTAAAAGGGGGCAGGGTACACACCCTCAGACCCCCTAGGTTTTTTTGTGGTTGGCCTACAAGGACCCTGAAGGGTAAAACATTTTGTTTTTTTTGCAATTTCCGCGGGGTAAGCGCTGGGTGCGTTCCCAGGTGTGTTCTCCGGTACGCGCACCCTGAGCGCACCACGGGGATAAACTGTGAAAAAAATAGAGTAAAAAAATAATTAGAGTGCTGAAAAGAGCTGTTGTGTTATGTGGGTGTTTTTGGTACCTATAAGTAGGTACCAATGCAGAGGCTTATATTCAAGAGGAAAACTCTCTCCTGTAGATGCCTTGCATGTTGTAACATAAGTTGGTGTGGTAAATGGAACCCATACCATAGTCTCTGAGGAAAGCAGAAACAGATTTATTCACATGTTTCCTTGCTTTCTCAATTTGTGGACAAAATTGGTTGGACCAGTTCCATTTTTGCCTTTGGCATATTTTAGAAAATACCAAGGCAGTTTTTGGAAAAAGTGACATCAATTGCCCAAAGATGTCCTTTAAAATCATTTCCGGACCTACCCCAGTCAAAGTGCCCAGGTCATTTCCACCACAGTGCACAATTATAAGGTCAGGGTGTGGTAAATGCATAAAAGGATTTTACCAATGGTATCAATTGATGTCTTCTCAATCCTCTCTGTCCAATCCATACAATGTCCACATTTGGTAAATCAAGGTTGTAAATATCTCTGTTAGCTGTGTATTTCTGACTCCAGTGGACATAGCTATGACCCACAAACCAGACTTTTTGCATTTTGAAGGTAGATGTGCTTCTAGTCAGATTAGTTGTGGAAATGAAATGGCAGTTTTAGTGCAATAGAAAAACCAGAAATGATTGGTGCTTTCTTAAAAATCTCCACTGAAAATTAGGGTGCATGTTTTTTTGTGTAAAACGTCATTTAAATGGTTGAGAAAATGTCATTTAAACAAACATTGCACTTGATTAGCTAGTACATTGAGAGGTCAAACACCCTTGATGGATTCTTTTCCAACATAGTATGATGAACTTGTGAACTGTGTGCTGGGTTAGGAGGGAGTTGCCATGTTTACAGGGGGAATGAGCACTAGGGGGATGGGTGAATTTTATGTGAGTTTCAAAGTCTTGAAATGTACAACCAATTAAAATGTGCAGTTTGGTTTTGAATTTGTGTGGGAACAATTTTAATTGGTTAGGTAAAAAGAATAAGGGTCTGAAATGAGAAAGAATCTGTGCCATTATTCTGAGGCTCAAGTGAAAGAAGCATTATTCAGAGATTCTGGTTAAGAATTTCTGGTGAGTGTGACTGACACTGTTCTATATCTTCCAAAGCATTTTTAAAGGTGAGTAATTATTCTTTTAAAAAAGATAGAGAGCTGTATGCACTATGGGGAAGATTAAGAAGCATATTGAACTTCTTTATTCTTGCATTTTGTGTCATTTTTTAGTAATGTTGTTTAAAAATAGAATGGTGCATATTGGAAATGTATTTTGAAAAGGAGTTAATTTTCTGCTTTTTTTGTAGTGGTCATTTAAATGAGCTGTGTTTTGTGTCAAAAACGATTTAGTATGGAAAATATTTTCTGGAAAAAAGTCTGCTTTTTAAAATGTATGAAGTAACACACTGCATTTCTGAATGAAATAAGCGAAAACATTTTCAGATTTTTCCATTATGTCAGCTATGCCTTGTAACAGTGTGCGTCAATCTGGTTAAAGAGTATTCTTTGCTTGTGTCTAGCTTTACTTTGTGCCTGTGTGTTATCTGATATATGATTCATTTTATGAAGATACAATGCTGTATGCAGTATAGGGTAGATTAAGAAGCATATTGTGAATCTGTATTCTTGCATTGTGTGTTATGTTTTTTTGTAATGCTGTTTAAAAATTGTGTACTGCAGATTGGAAATGTATTTTGCAAATGAGTTAGGTTTCTGCTTTGCTTTGTAGTGGTCATTTAAAAGGGCAGTGCTTTGTGTGAAAAACAATTTACTATAGAAAATGTTTTCTGGTAAAAGGTATGCTTAGTTGTTGTCAAGCTTCACTCACAGTGTGATCTTAGGCACATGATCAGAATGTTGGATAAAATGTACCATGTCTGTCTCTGCCAACAGTATGTGTGACTCTGCCTAAGATCACAGTGATGGGTGAATCAAGCTTCAGTCACAGTGTGATTTGTAGGCACATGATCAGAATGTTACATATAATGTACAGTGTCTGTCTCTGCCAACAGTATGTGTGACTCTGCCTAAGATTACACTGATGGGTGAATCAAGCTTCAGTCATAGTGTGATCTTAGGCACATGATCAGAATGGTAGGTATAATGTATCATGTCTGTCTCTGCCAACAGTAGGTGTGACTCTGCCTAAGATCACAGTGATGGGTGAATCAAGCTTCAGTCACAGTGTGATCTTAGGCACTTGATAAGAATGTTTCATATAATGTACTGTGTCTGTCTCTACCAACAGTATGTGTGATTCTGCCTAAGATTACACTGATGGGTGAATCAAGCTTCAGTCACAGTGTGATCTTAGGCATATGATCAGAATGTTAGATATAATGTACCATGTCTTTCCCTGCCAACAGTATGTGTGTCTCAGCGTAAGAACACAGTGATGGGTGAATCAAGATTCAGTCACAATGTGATCTTAGGCACATGATCAGAATGTTACATATAATGTACCATGTCTGTCTCTGCCAACAGTATGTGTGACTCTGCCTAAGTTCACACTGATGGGTGAATCTAGCTTCAGTCACAGTGTGATCTTAGGCACATGATGACAATGTTACATATAATGTACCATGTGTGTCTGTGCCAACAGTATGTGTGACTCTACCTAAGATCACAGTGATGGATGAATCAAGCTTCAATTACAGTGTGATCTTACGCACATGATCAGAATGTTAGATATAATGCACTGTGTCTGTCTCTGCTAACAGTATGTGTGACTCTGCCTAAGATCACAGTGATGGGTGAATCAAGCTTCAGTGACAGTGTGATCTTAGGCACATGATCAGAATGTTAGATATAATGTACCATGTCTTTCCCTGCCAACAGTATGTGTGTCTCAGCGTAAGAACACAGTGATGGGTGAATCAAGCTTCAGTCACAGTGTGATCTTAGGCACATGATCAGAATGTTACATATAATGTACCATGTCTGTCTCTGCCAACAGTATGTGTGACTCTGCCTAAAATCACAGTGATGGGTGAATTAAGCTGCAGTCACAGTGTGTTCTTAGGCACATGATCAGAATGTTAGATAAAATGTAACATGTCTGTCTCTGCCACCAGTATGTGTGTTTCCTCCTAAGATTACACTGATTGGTGAATCAAGCTTCAGTCACAGTGTGACCTTAGGCACATGATCAGAATGTTACATATAATGTACCGTGTCTGTCTCTGCCAACAGTATGTGTGACTCTGCCTAAGATCACAGTGATGGGTGAATCAAGCTTCAGTCACAGTGTGATCTTAGGCACATGATCAGAATGTTAGATATAATGTACCATGTTGGTCTCTTCCAACAGGATGTTTGACTCTGCCTAAGATCACAGTGATGGGTGAATCAAGCTTCAGACACAGTGTGATCTTAGGCACATGATCAGAATGTTAGATATAATGTACCGTGTCTGTCTCTGCTAACAGTATGTGTGATTTTGCCTAAGATCACACTGATGGGTGAATCAAGCTTCAGTCACATTGTGATCTTAGGCACATGATCAGAATGTTAGATATAATGTACTGTGTATTTCTCTGCCAACAGTATGTGTGACTCTGCCTAAGATCACAGTGATGGGTGAATCAAGCTTCAGTAACAGTGTGATCTTAGGCACATGATTAGAATGTTAGATATAATGTACTGTGTCTGTCTCTGCCAACAGTATGTGTGACTCTGCCTAAGATCACAGTGATGGGTGAATCAAGCTTCAGTCACAGAGTGATCTTAGGCACATGATCAGAATGTTACATATAATGTACCATGTCTGTCTCTGCCAACAGTATGTGTGTCTCTGCTCATAATATTTCACTGTCACGACATACCAAATAAAAGGCCACCTATATATAAGCAACACATAACATTAATATCTGATTACATGTAACATCCTGCAAACCTGCCTAAGATCACACTGTGAGTGAAGCTTAATTCATCCATCAGTGTGATCTTAGGCATATGTACACAATAATACATGTAATCTACCATCTCTGTCTCTGCAAGCAGTATGTGTGTCTCTGCTCATATTATTTCACTGTATCTACAGGCCAAAAAGAGGCCACGTATATATAAGCTAGACATAACATTAATTAGTAAATCGTTTTTGACACAAAGCAAAACACATGTAATGTAAATCAGCCTTTTGTTGTATAGTAGTGTTTATATTAATTACTTATTGTAATTGCTATGTAATATGTTTGTAGTGGTCTATAATATGTTATTTTTTGTTTACCACAGATTATATAAGCACGAAAGAGGGAAAGGAGGGCCTAAGGGGATGTTTAAAGATCTCCCACCGCTACAGCCCCTAAATATATACTATAACAACATAAAGTAGCAGTGGGTCAGTGATTAGTTAGCTCAAGTATGTGTCTGAAACAGAGGGTACCTAGAGTGGAACTCAACCAAATGTACCTAATACTAATTAAAGATAAGCATCTTTCCTGTGTGGAAAAATACTCATCAGTTGTCAATCCTGAACGCCCTGTTCATCATTTGTTTGGTCTGCCCTGTTCCCATGATGCACTGGGCCAGGGACAGACTAATTTGCATGTAGCCAGGTTCTGAGCTGGGATGGTGCAGTGAGCTAAAAAACGGTGATAGATCAAGCCCTGATCTGTTGACTGGGTAGGAGTGCTCTGCTTAATTCAGATACTCTGTCCATCACCACCCCCTTTTCTGAATCGTTTTGTCCACCATAAGCGTGGAAGAGTATGCTCAGACATGAGTCCCTTGCTCACTGCACCATCAGGATTCAAGCAAGCCGGGCCGAAGACGGCTGCAATGCCAGAAACCGGTCCCCAGAAGCGTGTTTCCTTTCCAGTAAAAGAATTGGCTTGGTAGTTTGGTCTGCCCTGTTCCCATGATGCACTGGGCCAGGGACAGACTAATTTGCATGTAGCCAGGTTCTGAGCTGGGATGGTGCAGTGAGCTAAAAAACGGTGATGGATCAAGCCCTGATCTGTTGACTGGGTAGGAGTGCTCTGCTTAATTCAGATACTCTGTCCATCACCACCCCTTTTTCTGAATCGTTTTGTCCACCATAAGCGTGGAAGGGTATGCTCAGACATGAGTCCCTTGCTCACTGCACCATCAGGATTCAAGCAAGCCGGGCCGAAGACCGCTGTAGTGCCAGAAACCGGTCCCCGGAAGCTTGTTTCCTTTCCAGTAAAAGAATTGGCTTGGTAGTTTGGTCTGCCCTGTTCCCATGATGCACTGGGCCAGGGACAGACTAATTTGCATGTAGCCAGGTTCTGAGCTGGGATGGTGCAGAGAGCTAAAAAACGGTGATGGATCAAGCCCTGATCTGTTGACTGGGTAGGAGTGCTCTGCTTAATTCAGATACTCTGTCCATCACCACCCCCTTTTCTGAATCGTTTTGTCCACCATAAGCGTGGAAGGGTATGCTCAAACATGAGTCCCTTGCTCACTGCACCATCAGGATTCAAGCAAGCCGGGCCGAAGACGGCTGTAATACCAGAAACCGGTCCCCGGAAGCTTGTTTCCTTTCCAGTAAAAGAATTGGCTTGGTAGTTTGGTCTGCCCTGTTCCCATGATGCACTGGGCCAGGGACAGACTAATTTGCATGTAGCCAGGTTCTGAGCTGGGATGGTGCAGTGAGCTAAAAAATGGTGATGGATCAAGGCCTGATCTGTTGACTGGATAGGAGTGCTCTGCTTAATTCAGATACTCTGTCCATCACCACCCCCTTTTCTGAAACATAATATGTGTGGCAGAGGCGCAGCGCCGCGTATTCCGCTCGGTCAAGGTCCAGAATCGCGAGTTGGGCCCTGGCCGCCTTGAGTTTGCGCCATATTCTGGGGTCCCCGTCCGACTGTGAACCCGTTCGAGTTCCAGCACCTGTTCTGATAACTCCTGGTGCCTAACTTTTCATTCCCGGTTGTCCGGCGCTGCCATCGCAATCAGCTCCCCATGTACCACTGCCTTGAGTGCTCCCCAGACCGCCGACATGGCCGCCTCGCCCGTGTCGTTGATGTGCAGGTAATCTGTAATGCTTTTGGAAAGTTGCTGTACGACCCCTTTATGTTGGTGCAAGTTTTCCCGAGGACGCCACTTTCCTTTATGCGTCTGTATGCGCGGGTCGTTCAGATGAATCACAACAGCATCGTGGTCCGATATCGCCGCTGGAGCGACCTTGATATCTTTGACCAAAGGGGCCAGGTCGTTAGACCCCAAGAAGTGGTCAATCCGGGCGTACGTGCAGTGAACATGTGAGTAAAAGGTGTACCCTGGGGTTGTGGGGTGAGCCTCTCTCCACAGATCCATGAACCCCCTACTAGCTAACCAATGTCCCCCCTCTTTGGAAATTGCCCCTGCAAAGCCAAATCAGTGTCCTGACATGTCCTTCACAGTGTCCATTGCCAAATTTATGTCCCCACCCACCAATGTGTACCTCGTGTTCGTCACTAAGACATCCGCCAATGCCCCTTTGGGAAAGGCTTCATGTTAAGTATTGGGGGCGTATACGGACCCTACAGTAATGACAAGTCCCCTATGAGGACGTTGTATGCCAGGAGTCTGCTTTGGTTTCTGCTATCTTGTCCTCCACCCGACCCTTGAAGTGTTGTGCGAAGAGCAAAGCGACCCCAGCTTTCTTCTCATTGGTGGAGGAGTAGTATTGTAGTGGGAAAGCCCTGGACCTCATACGGTGCCAGTCCTTGGAGAGGAGATGTGTCTCTTGCAGCAAGCATATGGCTGCTCCTGAGTTTTCCAGATATGAGAGAACCGCCCTCCTTTTGATTGGGTTATTGAGACCCTTGACATTTAAGGTAAGAACCTGGATTGTCGCCTCAGCCATGAGTGTATCTGAACCTCAACCCTCTATGTCGTAAGCGGTCGATGTCCCAGGAGTCCCTGCCCGCTCCCCTATCTAACGGAACACACCGGTACCCGCCCCCCTCCCTCAAACCAAGCCCCAACTCCCTTCTACCTCCTCCGGACCCCCCCAGCGCCCCCCATCTTAACCCCAACTCGAAACCCCAACTGCAAACCATTGTCCCAGGCCTGTCTGAACGCCATTCAGACCAGCGGTAAAAAGAAAATAGCTCCAGGCCAGTCACACAAAGTTCAGGCCTGTGGTAGGATGAAAGGAGGGGATGTGTGGTAGTGGCGACCCTGGCGGCCCCGCTCCCCAACCCCCAGCCCTGTGTCGTGGAAGTGCTATGAACCCCCTGAGTTCGGCCTCAAGCTTCAATCGATGTGCCCTTCAACACCTCCCTTACTGCTGCTGCTTGTTCTTGTGCCATTGTCTTTGGGTCTGGCTTCAGGTTGCTCCCAGGTGAGCGCCGGCACCCCACGTACTGCCACGTCTCCTGGGAGGGATGAGAGGGTTTCGATGGCGAGGGCTTGGGTGTCCGTCCCTCGTGTTGTGAAGGCTCCTGGTTGTCAATGCCCAGCAATTCACATGTCTCCCGCATCGATCGGAGCTGATGTAACGACCCCTTCCACTTGATCACTTGATGATAAGTCTAAAAGGGTGCCCCCAGGAGTAGGGGATCCCGTTGTCCCTCAGGAAGGTGGTGGCCACTCTGAAGCTCTTCAGTTTTTGGAGGGTGATGGCTGAGACGTCTTGGTACAACGCCACTGGGCGATCTTGGAATGTGAGGGGCTGTTTCCTGTGTGCCTCTTTCAGGATGCGCTCCTTCAGTGAAAAGTCCAGCAGGTAGGCTAGTATATCAGACGGCGGGGTGGGGCCGGGCGCGACAGGCCTACTCTATGTGCTCTATCAATTGGCACCTCAAAGTCTTCAGGTTCCCCTAGGACTTCCCAAAACAGTTTCTGGTTATGTTGTCCCCCTCTGATTTGAGTGGCACACCTCTCACCCGTATGTTATTCCTCCAGGAGCGATTCTCGAGGTCTTCCGCGTTTGCCTGGCGGTCCACCTACTGGTCTCTGAGCTGGATGACTTCCTGCTGTAGGCTCTCGACTTCTTCACTCCTGCTGTGGTCCGCTTCCTCCATCGCTCCCACGCGTTCTCCCAGCCCGTCAACGTCGCAGCGTAGCTCCCGGTACTCCCCAGCCATGTCCTGTTTGAGGGTTTGGAAATCGTCCCGCAGGGATTTGAATAAGGACTCCAAGAAGGCTTTAGTGATGGGGACACCTTTGTCCCCCTGCCCTGGTGTCTCTGTGGAGGACGAGGGAGGCAACGGGTTTTCCTCGCTTTTGGGTGTGCCTTTCACTAGCATTTCAGTGATGGTCCGGCCTCCTCTTCGATTTGAGAACGACATGGCAAGAGTCCCGTCCAAACTGCGGGCGTCAGGTTGTGTGTCGCTGTCCGATCTAGGATCCCCTATTAGTTGCCGTCCCGTGTGGTGTCTTCAGGGCGAGAATGAAGCCGGCAATTCTCCTTAGGGCCGTCTGCTGGGCCTGATACACATGAATGTCAATCCCCACGTCCAGGGCCCGCTCCTTGCACCCCGCGGTCAATTCCAACGCACAGGCCTGTAATGACGCACAGTTCACTGCCAGCTCAAGATCCTTACGAGCCGTGTCATTCTTTTGCGGTTATGTGGAGTGGTCCCTGACAAGTACTGTGGGCAAGGCCCCTGGGGAGAGTATGTGTGTCATCTGGGCTGGCCCCAGCTACTACTGGTATAAAGAAAAGGATGGTCCTTGACTATGTACTAGTACCAAACTTATGTTGTTACTTAATAGTGCAATTAGATCTGCAAATGTTGATTAAAGCAACATAGGGGAGATCTATTTAGAAAATATCAATTTTGTGCACATTGGTTGCAATCATAAAGGGTACCCAAAATATAACAGCATCAATTTGTGAAAGGAAACATTGACTGTAACCACACTCAGATTTCTCGTTATGTCAAGAATTCACGAATTTATTTACAATATTATAAAACAATTCTAAACGGCACAAGGGACTATCAGAGTATAGTCCGTGAGAGAGGGAAAAGGGTGCCCTTAGTGGTGTAGAGAGGAAAAGGGAAAGGAGAGTGAGTGCAATATACAGTTGTACTATTTACAGAAACAAAAGCGGGACAGCTTCCACTATCATAACAACCTGTCCACAATGGTTGAAAGGGAAGGGGGCTTGAACTGAAACGGGTACAGGCATCCAAAATGATAAGCGTCGACGTTTCGACCCTATTGCTCTTGGGGTATTTGGGACCTCGGCTGCGGGTCTTCTTCAGGACTGAATGTTGGGATAGGAGTGGGAGGGAGGGGAAGGCTCGGCCTTATTCCAACGGGTGATCTAAGTTGAACACCTGTAGTACAAGAATGAGGTAGGTGTTAGGGCTATGTTAAAAAAGAGACACAAGAGTGTGGATAAAGTGGAGTGATGGGTACATTACCAATAGTACTGTCCAGAGTGGACCTCCGTCCAATCTTGTAGGGGGTGGGTCACCGAATGGATAGAAAGGGGATACTGAGTCAGAGCCCATCTCCCAAGGGCAACTGAGTACAGATATCCAGTCGTATTAATCCATAAGAATAGACTCACCTAGTATCTTCCTGGTTGTCTAATGATTCAACTTAAAATTTAATCATCGGGGGTTCAGTTATGCCTGTCTCTTCTGCTACTAAATGCCAATGTGCGTTGATGGTTTGTTTAATCTCAGTGCTACGCTGGTTGAAGGTGGTGACACATATTAATCTACTCTCGGTAGGGTCAGATTTGTGTTTGGGTTCCAGTAGGGACTCTCTGTTGTTAAACCATGCCCTCTTGCGTGCCTTTCTAACTAGACTTCTTGGGTATCCTCGTTCTATCAGTCTTTTGATTAGGACATCGGATTCATGGAAGTAGTCGGTTTTCTTGGTGCAATTCCGTCGCAACCACAGGAATTGGCCAAAGGGCAAGTTATCCCTGAGGTTGCGAGGGTGATGGCTGGAATATCTGAGAAGTGTGTTTTTCTCAGTGGGTTTTCTGAAAAGTGTGGTGTATAAAACACCATTTTCCTCTTTGATAGTCAGATCCAGAAAATTAATAGAATTGTTGCTACTCTCAATTGAGAACTGCATATTGTTGTCTCTTCTATTTAGCCATGTGTGGAAAGTCATTAACTCCTCCTGTGTGCCCCTCCAAATGAGGAGCACGTCGTCGATGTATCGACGCCATTCTACAATTTTAGATCTATGAGGATTGGTGTTGTGTAGGATCCAATCATGTTCGAAAACGTCCATAAAGAGAATGGCAAGGTTTGGAGCAAAGCTCGCCCCCTTTGCCACTCCACTTGTCTGTTCATAGAATTGTCCATCAAAGATGAAGTAATTTCTTTTCATCGCTACTTCCAGCAGTGATAGAATGAAGCTGGTTGGAACCCTATGTGGGCGTATTCTACTGTCTAGGGCCTTTTCAATCGCAACCATTGCTGCTTGTTGGGGAATGCTGGTGTATAGGGACGTAATGTCCATGGTCACAAGCAATTCCTGTGTGGGGTCAAATCCACTCCCATCCAAAATTTGGATTACCTGCATGGTATCCTGTAGGTAGCAAGTCGTGGTTTCCGCAATGGGTTTTAAAAAGATGTCAATGAACTTGCACAGCGGTTCCAAGATCGAACCACAACCTGATATGATCGGCCTACCGGGGGGTGTGGCCAGATTCTTATGTATTTATCAATCAATCAATCAATCAATCAATGACATTTATAAAGCGCACTACTTACCCGTAGGGTCTCAAGGCGCTGGGGGTGGGGGGGGGGGTGCCGCTACTGCTCGAACAGCCAGGTCTTCAGCTTCTTCCTGAAGGAGAGGTGGTCTTGGGTCAGGCGCAGGTCGGTCGGGAGGGAGTTCCAGGTCTTGGCGGCCAGGTAGGAGAAGGACCTTCCTCCTGTAGTCACTCTTCGGATGCGGGGGACGGCGGCGAGGGCGTGGTTGGCTGATCGGAGGTGGCGTTTGGGAGCGTAGAAGTTGATTCGGCTGTTGAGGTAGCTCGGGCCTTGGTCGTGTAGGGCTTTGTGTGCGTGGGTGAGGAGGCGGAAGGTGATTCTTTTGTTGACGGGGAGCCAGTGAAGGTCTCTCAGATGTCCGGAGATGTGGCTGGTTCGTGGGATGTCGAGGATGAGTCTGGCTGAGGCGTTCTGGATCCGCTGGAGTCTCTTCTGGAGCTTGGCGGTGGTACCGGCGTAGAGGGCGTTGCCGTAGCCCAGTCGGCTAGTGACGAGGGCCTGGGTGACGGTCTTCCTGGTCTCAGTGGGGATCCACCAGAAGATCCAGTATATATTGTTGGGATTCGGGGGAGGGCATGATTAAGGTATTCATTTTCTAATTTGGTGATTATGCCTTCCTGATGTGCTTTGTCAGTTAGCCCTCTGATTTGTGTAGCTATATCATTGGTGGGGTCTTGTGTTAGTTTCCTGTAGTTACCCTCTTTTGCTAACTGTGAGAGAATTTCTGCCTTGTATGCCTCTCTGCCCTGAATAGGGTCGAAACGTCAACGCTTATCATTTTGGATGCCTGTACCCGTTTCAGTTCAAGCCCCCTTCCCTTTCAACCATTGTGGACAGGTTGTTATGATAGCTCAAGCTGTCCCGCTTTTGTTTCTGTAAATAGTACAACTGTATATTGCACTCACTCTCCTTTCCCTTTTCCTCTCTACATCACTAAGAGCACCCTTTTCCCTATCTCACGGACTATACTCTGATAGTCCCTTGCGCCGTTTAGAATTGTTTTATAATATTGTAAATAAATATGTGAATTCTTGACATAACGAGAAATCTGAGTGTGGTTACAGTCAATGTTTCCTTTCACAAATTGATGCTGTTATAACGACATAAGTTTGGTACTAGTACATAGTCAAGGACCATCCTTTTCTTTATACTATTTATACCCAGGTCCTTTGATTCTGTGGGTGAACCCCATTGATTTAATGATGCCCAGCTACTACTGGTCAGCAACTTCGTCCCCGGATCGCGCAGTGCCTTAGCCCGGTGATTCTCGGGTTCCACTTGCCCGACTCAGGGAAGGCCCTCGCGTCCCCTCAACTTTGTGGCCCAAGGTGGGCCTCGGCTGGGCTTATAGTCTCCCAGTGGATTCCCCGGTGCACGTGTCCCAACAGCTCCATCCTGACAATGATGACCGGGTTTCGGGATTTGGCCCCTTTCCTCGGTGTATCCCTGTGCTGTGGTGCCCCGTATGTGTTCCAGAAAGCGTGGGGGTGATAGGTGCCGTTGTGGTGACTGTGGCGCCGGGGCAGTGTGGCCTACCAGGGCCCCTGGGCCGAGTGCTCAGTTGGTGCGTGACCCACTGTCCAGGTGGGGTACTGCACCGTATGTCCCGTGCAGGGGGAGGTTGTGCTGATGCTCCCCCTGTGCCTGCCTATAGCACGGTGGGGTCCCGACTTGCCGGTATTCCTGGGCTTCTCTGATGGGGCCGCCGCACCTCCCTGTCACTGGCGGGCCCGGGGCTCGATTTTTGCGTCCCCCACTCTCCTCACCTCCTAAGGCGGTATCTGGTGCTAAGTTCCCTCCCCTGGGGGCTCCTCCGCCGCTGCTCCTTCCACGGTCTCCTGGCAGCACAGGGGCAAGGTCCAGCTCGTCGGGGATCCCACTGGTGCTGCTGGTCTTTGTACTCCCCCAGTCCTCTGTTTGCCCCGGCGCCCTGGTCCGGCCCCGGGACCTCGATTTTGGCGCCTCCGGTCCCGGACACTCACTTGCCGGGTTGCTGCCAGCTGCATGGACCAGATTCACTCCTCCGGTTCCGGGGCCGTTCCGACCTTCGCAACGGTGCTGGACCCCAGGCACAGCGTTCTCAAGCTCGCCAGCTGCCGAGGTGCCCTCCGAAGGCTCCGCTGTGAATTTCTCGGGCTCATGATGCCATTTCACCTCGGCCCCAGCCTGCTCCGCTAGTCTCGTGCGAGGAGAGCTCCCGCTCGGATCTGCACCACCTCCGCTTCACGGCCGCCGACCCTGGACCCGATGCAGGACTCAGCGAGCCAGAGGTGCTGTAATTGGGGGTTGATTAACTTCTAGGGGCCTAAATGGGGATCAGGGCCGGGGAGCCGCACGATCCTGCGTCTGGTCAGATCGCCATCATGGCCACAGCCCGCATACAATCATCTTAACCGATTATACTCTCTTACACAATTTACGTCTGCACTAATTTTTCTCTCATCAAAATAAATCAAAATGCAATCCAGATAAAGTTCTGATCCGGGACAAAGCAACATATGCCATACCCTCTTTAAATACAGTGCTTCCAATGTTTACCAAAGCATTGTCTACACTTAAACCTTGAGATTTATGAATAGTCACTGCATATGCCAGAGAAAGCTGTAACGGTTTTCTATGAACATACAAATATTTAACACGCAAAAAATGAACCGAACAACAACCAATTTGTTTTACTTCTTCAATTTGATCAAATTTTATTTTAAAAAATTCCATTCCGTCTTTATTTTGATAATTAACATAATCAACAACTTTACCCATTGCTTCATGTACTAAACCTTTTTCCACATCCAAATTACGCCGTAAAATTACCCGACAGTTTACACATAGATATGAATTCTTTTCTAAACCAGCAGTTTTAGATATAGACTTTTCTAAAGAATCAAATTTTGTTTTTAATTGTTCCATCAAAATAATAGTGATTCCTTCATACTCTATTTTATCAATGGCTTTCATTTTTATTTTTTGTTCATTTTCCAGCTTTAAAAGTTCTTCATTGAAAGTAGAACACTCGCGTAGTGTTGGCATTAAGCAGATTATAGATTTATTTTTTGTATAGTTTTTTCAGGAACTATATTTAAATTTGGAAACAAGTTTCTAAGTAGTCAGCTTTGCAAAACTTGTTTGCCATATTCTGTTAATACTCCAATTCTTATATCTTGAAGAATAGTTCCATAATCAACATCAATTGCCTGTCGCATATTTTTAATGAGTTTTTTGTATTCAAAATATGACCAAATGTTAACATTTCCAACACTTCCCAAAGACTTTCTGGGTGTCTTCATGTACAAGTGTTTTAAATACTGGTTGTCCTTGTACGGAAGTGAGTTGTAGTAGATCTCCAAAAACTATCACATGTTTCCTCCAAATAAGACATCGTAATCTGTTTTTAGAATTTTCTGCATTCCTAAATGCACAAAAGGCAAGCATTAAGTTTAAGACCATGCTCACCTCATCAATAATCAGAAGTTTCATTTTCTTTAGCACTCTTGAAACTTCATAACAAGCTTCTCCAGATAGCTTGTGAAATTCCAATTTGTTTTCATGCTCTACAGGTAGCATTGGTAAACAATGTAATATAATTCCTTTAATGTTGTGTGCTGCCAATCCAGTTGGAAACAAAACAAGTGATGGACAGAATGTGGATCAATGTCACACATTCACCCCAGTCCAAAGATCTGGGCCCAAATCCATCGTTTTTTTGCACTCCACACCACCCTGGGTTAGACAATGGCGATATGCAAATCAGCTCTGACCCTGTGCCCCATGGGAACAGTCCAGTCCGAACTACAAAAGCCATGTCCTTCCCAGAACGGAATCAAGCATCCGAGGACCGGACCGGTTTCGAGGTAACACCTCTCATCAGCCCGGCTAACTTGACTCCAGTGGTGTGGAGTGCCTGGGACCCACGTCTGAGCATCCCCAGCGCACTTATGGCGGCAATTGCAAACAAAACAAGTGATGGACAGAATGTGGATCAATGTCACACATTCACCCCAGTCCAAAGATCTGGGCCCAAATCCATCGTTTTTTTGCACTCCACACCAACCTGGGTTAGACAATGGCGATATGCAAATCAGCTCTGACCCTGTGTCCCATGGGAACAGTCCAGTCCAAACTACAAAAGCCATGTCCTTCCCAGAACGGAATCAAGCATCCGAGGACCGGACCGGTTTCGAGGTAACACCTCTCATCAGCCCGGCTAGCTTGACTCCAGTGGTGTGGAGTGCCTGGGACCCACGTCTGAGCATCCCCAGCACACTTATGGCGGCAATTGCAAAAAAAACAAGTGATGGACAGAATGTGGATCAATGTCACACATTCACCCCAGTCCAAAGATCTGGGCCCAAATCCATTGTTTTTTTGCAATCCACACCACCCTGGGTTAGACAATGGCGATATGCAAATCAGCTCTGACCCTGTGCCCCATGGGAACAGTCCAGTCCGAACTACAAAAGCCATGTCCTTCCCAGAACGGAATCAAGCATCCGAGGACCGGACCGGTTTCGA
The DNA here is from genome assembly GCF_964263255.1 of Lissotriton vulgaris. Classification (NCBI taxonomy): domain Eukaryota; kingdom Metazoa; phylum Chordata; class Amphibia; order Caudata; family Salamandridae; genus Lissotriton; species Lissotriton vulgaris. The sequence goes on along the minus strand of NW_028249875.1, from coordinate 60,702 downwards.
GGTAACACCTCTCATCAGCCCGGCTAGCTTGACCCCAGTGGTGTGGAGTGCCTGGGACCCACATCTGAGCATCCCCAGCGCACTTATGGCGGCAATTGCAAACAAAACAAGTGATGGACAGAATGTGGATCAATTTCACACATTCACCCCAGTCCAAAGATCTGGGCCCAAATCCATCGTTTTTTTGCACTCCACCCCACCCTGGGTTAGACAATGGCGATATGCAAATCAGCTCTGACCCTGTGCCCCATGGGAACAGTCCAGTCCGAAATACAAAAGCCATGTCCTTCCCAGAACGGAATCAAGCATCCGAGGACCGGACCGGTTTCGAGGTAGCACCTCTCATCAGCCCGGCTAGCTTGACTCCAGTGGTGTGGAGTGCCAGGGACCCACGTCTGAGCATCTCCAGTGCACTTATGGCGGCAATTGCAAACAAAACAAGTGATGGACAGAATGTGGATCAATGTCACACATTCACCCCAGTCCAAAGATCTGGGCCCAAATCCATTGTTTTTTTGCACTCCACACCACCCAGGTTTGACAATGGCGATATGCAAATCAGCTCTGACCCTGTGCCCCATGGGAACAGTCCAGTCCGAACTACAAAAGTCATGTCCTTCCCAGAACGGAATCAAGCATCCGAAGACAGGACCGGTTTTGAGGTAACACCTCTCATCAGCCCGGCTAGCTTGACTCCAGTGGTGTGGAGTGCCTGGGACCCACGTCTGAGCTACCCCAGTACACTCAGGGAGAAAATTACAAAAAACAATTTGATGGACAGAATGTAGATCAATGTCTTACATTCACCCCAGTACAAGGATCTGGGCCTAAATCCATTGTTTTTTGCACTCCACACCACCCTTGGTTAGATAATGGCTTTATGCAAATCAGCTCTGACCCTGTGCCCCATGGGAACATTCCAGTCCGAACTACACAGCCATATCTTTCCCAGACCGGAATCAAGCATCCGAGGACCGGACCGGTTTCGAGGTAACACCTCTCATCAGCCCGGCTAGCTACTACAATATGAAAGAATAGAAACAATAATTCAATCAACAATTCTTAATAATTTCCATATACTCTAAATGATGTTCTTTAAAATATATGCTGTCAGAATATCCAAGAAAAAGTACTTATTTGATATAAATATCTTTTCTCTAGGCCAAATAATATCCCTGAATCCTTTATATTGAAATTGTCCAATAGCAATCGTATTAATACATTTTAACATATTCCCAATAGGCCGAATTATGTTGTTAGAACTTTGGCTTTAAAAGTATTAGTTAGGAATTTGGTAATTTGTAAGGCAAATGATGTCTAAAAAACCATATGAGCATCATTACAACATGTCCACCCTTTATTGCATTTTAAATAGATAGTGTAATGTTTAGATGTTATAGAAGGACCATTGTGTAAAATAATTGCTACTACTACAAAATTTCTTCCTGATATTGATAGTTGACTTGCTACAAAATGTTTAAAGTTTCCAATTTTCTATCATCAGCTATACAACGTTGTAACATTACAATTATATATTGTCCAAATCTTTGTATAAATAATGTTGATAACATTTCTGATTTGCATTGTCTACACTCCATGTTTTGATTTGCTGCTTTAACTAGTTTGTTGAAAGACACTGTTATTCAGTCCGGTATTGTCAAATAAATGAATCTTTCATTGTCTATGTTAGTGGTAGATGTAAACGTACAATTTTCACATTCATGTTTCCATTTATAACGAAGTCTAAAAAGATTTTCAATTTCTATTCCTTTATTTTCCAATACTGCAATTAAAAGTTCCTGAGCATCTTGTTCGGCATTGTGCATTAATTGTGTAGAACCAGAACATATATCCAGAAGATTACGAATATCAGAAACACATTGTATTTTTCATAAATAGAATGCAACAAGGAAAAAAAACTTTTTTCTCGATTCTCCATAATTGTTGCAGACTTTCTAGACAAAAAAAACCTTTACCACTACATTAGCATAGCAGTTCATACCTGAACTATTTTCTAACGGATATCCTACAATCTCTTCAATAGTGGCCTTTTTCTTTTTACTTGCAATCTCAACATTATCTTGATTTTTTTACCTTCTCTTTGACTTCACTACAGATATTCTCATATCTTCTTTTTCGACCTACTACATGCTTTTCATATATAGGATATTCACCTAAAATGGGAGCATACAATCTTCTTAACCGATTATACTCTCTTACACAATTTACATCTGCACTAATCTTTCTCTCATCAAAATCAATCAAAATGCAATCCAGATAAAGTTCTGACTCGGGACAAAGCAACATATGCCATACCCTCTTTAAATACAGTACTTCCAATGTTTACCAAAGCACTGTCTACACTTAAACCTTGAGATTTATGAATAGTCACCGCATATGCCAGAGAAAGAGGTAACTGTTTTCTATGAACATACAAATCTTTAACACGCAAAAAATGAACCGAACAACAACCAATTTGTTTTATTTCTTCAATTTGATCAAATTTGATTTTCAAAAATTCCATTCTATTTCTATTTTGATAATTAACATATTCAAAAACTTTACCCATTGTTCCATTTACTAAACCTTTTTCCACATCCAAATTACCCCGTAAAATTCCCCGACAGTTTACACATATATATAAATTCTTTTCTAAACCAGCAGTTTTAGATATAGACTTTTCTAAAGAATCCAATTTTGTTTTTAATTGTTCAATCAAAATAATAGTGATTCCTTCATACTCTATTTTATCAATGGCTTTCATTTTTATACTTGTTCATTTTCCAGCTTTAAAAGTTCTTCATTGAATGTAGAAAACTCGCGGAGTTTTGGCATTAAGCAGATTATAGATTTATTTCCTGCAATTTTTTTGTATAGTTTTTTCAGGAACTATATTTTCATTTGGAAGCAAGTTTCTAAGTAGTCGACTTTGCAAAACTTTTTTGCCATATTCTGTCAATACTCCAATTCTTATATCTTGAAGAATAGTTCCATAATCAACATCATTTGCCTGTCGCATATTTTTATTGAGTTCTTTGTATTCAAAATATGACCAAATGTTAACATTTCCAAAACTTCCCAAAGACTTTCTGGGTTTCTTCATGTACAAGTGTTTTAAATACTAGTTGTCCTTTTACGGGAGTGAGTTATAGTAGATCTCCAAAAACTATCAAATTTTTCCTCCAAATAAGACATCGGAATCTGTTTTTAGAGTTTGCTGCATTCCTAAATGCACAAAGGCAAGCATTAACTTTGAGACCATGCTCACCTCATCAATAATCAGAAGTTTCATTTTCTTTAGCATTCTTGAAATTTCATAACAAGCTTCTCAAGATAGCTTGTGATATTCCAATTTGTTTTCATGCTCTACAGGTAGCATTAGTAAACAATGTAATGTAATTCCTTTAATGTTGTGTGCTGCCAATCCAGTAGGAGCAGTTACAACACAAGACAAATGTGAGTCAGTCGTTTTCTATAGATAACTGGTCAAATCTTTAATTAAGAAACTTTTTCCTGGACCAGCTTGACCACTGACATAATTCGGATAGGTTGAAATGATGTGCGTGTGCATTCTTTCTTTTCATGAAGAAAACCATAGTCGATCTGTTGTCTCACTTGCTGATATATTTCTTTCTGTTCAACATTTAGTTGCTCTCCAAGTTTCCTAACTCAAGAATATCTTCTTGAGATTGATGCATTGCTGTTTTCACTTTACTCACGGCGATTGCTGCTTCATTTTCAAGGATTGGTTGTCCTAGTGGATCTTGACTCAGCGGAGCATGACTTTGACTATCTTGAGAACTGTCTCTAGCAATCTCAGTTGCAATAGTAGCTTCTTGATCAATTTCTTCATTCAACATTTGGAGAAAATTTACAAAAACTATGCATTCAATGCTATCTTTACAAGCATTGACAGAATCTTCATAGCGCTGAAAATCTCCAAGTAATTCCAATTCTGTACGCCAAGACTTGAAGTGTTGCAAAAGTGCTAAATAGTACAATTCTCTTCTATCAGGAGTATTACAACACAGTTTTCTTTGATTAATCAGATTTTCTTTACTTTGTTTCACCAAACAACCTTCTGAACCAATCACTGCATCTTTTCCTTCATTTAAGTTTTCTGTAGTATTCCTCTTAAAAGTGTAATATTGCAGCACTTCATAGAGACAAATGTTTTCAAGATGACAACTTCTCTTTGGATAGTATGTGTCCAACATATTCGTTTTGACAATCTCTATACTTTCCGGTTCATTTACTGCTAAATATTTGATTTCTTGTATAGATTTAAGTACTTGATTTTGCGTTGCAGCAAGACCTAGACTCACCCAAATGATTCTTCTAGACTTTGAGTATAAACTTGCAGACGACAACCGATCCGTGCATTCATATGCTCCAATCTCTCGATGGGATAACCTCTTCAAACCGAAACTGTACAATTTCTTACTAAGACTCTTCTCATGGGAAATTTCTTCCCACATTTCTTTCAACTCCGTCTTTTCTGATTTTGTTATGTAAGATGTCACATACCGGGCAACAGCAATGGAGTTATCCGCAACATACTGGATATCCATATTAGCATTCCACATTGAGAGAATAACTGGATTATAATCATTGATATATTTTGATTCTTCACTTCTTCTCAAATTGTATGTATTTTTGGGAGATTTTCTAGTGATGGTATGTCTCACAGCTGACATAAAACTGTTTACTCTTCCTTTGGATATTACAGGACGTGGAAATCCAAAACGACATTTGATATAAAACTTTTCCTTAGACTTGTACTTTCGGAGACAGTATTTGCCACAACGATGACTTTGGAATCGTAACACTTGTTGCCGAAAGGTATTATTTTCTCTTTTTTTTTGTATAGCACATGTGACATATATTTCAATAAAAGATAAAACAGTGTCATCTGAAGGAGTTCCAAATTTGGGTGTATTCTTGATTCATAAAAGCATATGTAGATGAGGAGCACCTCTAGCTTGGTATTTCTTTCTCCAAAAGAATTTAACAACTTCTCCAAGAGGAGAATTATTTTTATTTCAGATAAAAGACATCATACTTTGAAACCTATGATTGAAATATCTGCATACATTTACAGCATCCATAAAGCACAATTCTCTAGGTGTCTTGTATTCAATATTATTTATATTTGGATTTGTTTCTCATAGAAATTCAAGTAAATCATCCCAAGCGTATTCAGCACAGGTTAGGGTAACAAACCATGTAGGAGTTCCTAAGTTCCTTAGCATGCATTTAAATTCTCTATGACAATGATACCGGTACTCATTAGTACCACAATGACATGCCATCAAATAATCAGTTGAGATTCTAAATGATCATCTCTCTGATGTACTTTATCCATACATTCTTTTGCAGAAACATTTTGAAGATGTACTCCTGATTTTAACGTGGTTGACTGTATAGGAAAGTCCACATAAGTCACTCTCAAACAAAAGATGAAATATATATGGGATACATAGTCGCAATCTTGGATTTTCTGCATACAGTCTTGTTGTCTGATATTCAGATGCAGGAATCTGCACTGATCGTTTGTCATATCGTCCACCTTTTCTAGTTAGGAACGGCTCCAGAAAACAACAAGCTTCCAAACTTTTTTCCCACACACTCATGGGAGTCCCCTTTACTTTCTTCATTTGGAATAATTCAATATTATTCCCCAACACTTCTTTCGAATAAAGTGGATGTACACTATAATGTTCATAAATTTATTTACTTTTGGACATGTCCACTTTTTCAATTTGACCACTTGACGTTTCACTATCATCTCCTGAAGTATTTCTTCTTCTTCCACATACACATTTTTGTAGTAATCATTGTTTTTTTATAAGATAAAACGTTGCCTTTTGCACTTTCCTGACATCCGCTAATCCCTGCTAGATTTTCTTACTTTTAGTAGGAACACCATTAACTAGAATACCTAGTGGTTCACTCTCTACATTCTCTACACCAATAGTTTCAATATTTTTCTCTGAATCTAGAGGTTAACATAGAACTCTTCCTTTTAATCCTCTCTGCAAATCTGTGGGAGGCAATTTACCAGTTTTAGACCCCATACGAACAATAGCTTGAAGGGGGTGCGCACATTGAATCAGAATAGACTCATATGTGTTTAAATCTATCAGTTCTGTAGGAATAGTTACCAACTCTAGATTATTATGGACAGCTCTAGAAAAAGTTTTTTCCCACATGTTGTTGTTAATCTAATTCTTGCAATTGAGTTTTATTCAAATAATAGTAATTTTTCTATTGTTTCCTCTTTTCTGTTTTTCAAGTCATGATAAGTTTATTTTAATGATGATGAATGATATCTGTAAAAAATAAATATATATATATTATTTTAATAAATATATAAAATATATTATTCTATTACTAAACAAACACATTCTACATAAAAACCCTTTAAACACTTTCTTTTGAAATCACAATTAATTTACTGAAGTACACAGGTATTAATTAAATAATTATTGGAACGAATAAGTGTTATACAAATGTATACACAGTTAATGAGTACCTAGAGTACTGATACCTAATAGCACAGCGGCTTTATAAGTGATTATGTTTCAGCAGAGTGATTAGATAAGGACAGGTTTCTGTCAGGATGATTGTAGGAGTGGGCACAAACTCACAGTATGATTCCAGACAAGCATGACTATTACTTAGATTTTTGCAAGGCTGATCCAGTAGTCTGCAGATGGTATGAAACTGCTTACATTGTGCACATTTGATTGTACCACTGCTTGTCTCAATGCCTGAGTCATTGTGCAAATGCATAGACATTGACTGGGTACCTAGAGTGCTAGTAGTTCACTGCAAGGTGAGTTTATAAGTACTTATGTTTCAGCAGAGTGATTAAATAAGAGCATGCTTCTGTCAGGATGATTGTACGAGTGGACATAGGCTCACAGTGTGATTGCAGACAACCTATACTATTACCTAGATTTTTTCAGGACTGACCCAGTACTCTGCAGGGGGTAAGGGGACCGCATACATTGTGCACATTTGACTGTACCACTGCTTGTATCAATGCCTAAGTCATTGTGCAAGTGCAAAGACAGTGACTGGGTACCTAGAGTGCTACTAGTTCACTACAAGGTGAGTTTATAAGAACTTATGTTTCAGCAGAGTGATGAACAAAGGACATGCGTCTGTCAGGAGGATTGTAGGAGTGGACACAGACTCACAGTGCGATTCCAGACAAGCATGAGTATTACCTACATTTTTGAAGGACTGACCCAGTACTCTGCAGGGGGTTAGGGGACTGCATACATTGTGCACATTTAACTGTACCACTGCTTGTCTCAATGCATGAATCATTGTGCTAAGGCATAGACCGTTACTGGGTACCTAGAGTGATAGTGGTTGGCAGCAAGGTGAGTTTATAAGTACTTATGTTTTAGCAGAGTGATTAGATAAGGACATGCTTCTGTCAGGATGGTTGTAGGAGTAGACACAGACTCACAGTGTGATTCCAGACAAGCATGAGTATTACCTACAGTTTTGCAGGACGTAGTCAGTAGTCTGCAGGGGGTTAGGGGACTGCAAAAAAGTGTGCATATTCAACTGTATCACTGCTTGCCACAATGCCTGAGTCATTGTGCAAAGGAATAGACAGTGACTGGGTACCTAGAGTCCTAGTGGTTGGCAGCAAGGTGAGTTTATAAGTACTTATGTTTTAGCAGAGTGATTAAATAAGAGCATGCTTCTGTCAGGATGATTGTACGAGTGGACACAGACTCACAGTGTGATTGCAGACAACCATCACTATTACCTAGATTTTTGCAGGACTGACCCAGTACTCTGCAGGGGGTAAGGGGACCGCATACATTGTGCACATTTGACTGTACCACTGCTTGTATCAATGCCTAAGTCATTGTGCAAGTGCAAAGACAGTGACTGGGTACCTAGAGTGCTACTAGTTCACTACAAGGTGAGTTTATAAGTACTTATGTTTCAGCAGAGTGATGAACAAAGGACAGGCGTCTGTCAGGAGGATTGTAGGAGTGGACACAGACTCACAGTGCGATTCCAGACAAGCATGAGTATTACCTACATTTTTGAAGGACTGCCCCAGTACTCTGCAGGGGGTTAGGGGACTGCATACATTGTGCACATTTAACTGTACCACTGCTTGTCTCAATGCATGAGTCATTGTGCTAAGGCATAGACCATTACTGGGTACCTAGAGTGATAGTGGTTGGCAGCAAGGTGAGTTTATAAGTACTTATGTTTTAGCAGAGTGATTAGATAAGGACATGCTTCTGTCAGGATGGTTGTAGGAGTAGACACAGACTCACAGTGTGATTCCAGACAAGCATGAGTATTACCTACAGTTTTGCAGGACTTAGTCAGTAGCCTTTCGGGGGTTAGGGGACTTTATAAATTGTGCATGTTAAACTGTTGCAGCGCCGGCCCCACGTGGAGCTGTGGCCCGATGATGAAGCATGACATCCTATGGGTGTATGATGAAACATGATATCCTAAGGGTGTGTGAGGGCTACGAAGGACAATATTTGCCTTTGTTATGATGGGTGATTATACCTAGGCTCCTCTCTCTGTCTCCTTCCCCCCTTTCCCTTTTTTCTCTTTAAATTGTTTGTTTAGGTGACTTTTTAGCACCCCTACGTTTCAGGATGACTTTTTGCATCCAACGTCCAAGTTGCAGTGTCCCTTTATGTTTTAGTCATGTTAAACTGTACCACTGCTTGTCCCAATGTCTGAGTTATTGTGCAAGGGCATAGACATTGACTAGGTACCTAGAATGCTAGTGGTTGGCAGCAAGGTGAGTTTATGAGTAACTATGTTTTAGCAGAGTGATTAGATAAGGACATGCTTCTGTCAGGATGATTGTAGGAGTGGACACAGACTCACAGTGTGATTCCAGACAAACATGAGTATTACCTACATTTTTGCAGGACTGAGTCAGTAGTCTGCAGGAGGTTAGGGGACTGCAAAAAAGTGTGCATATTCAACTGTATCACTGCTTGCCTCAATGTCTGAGTCATTGTGCAAAGGAATAGACAGTGACTGGGTACCTAGAGTGCTAGTGGTTGGCAGCAAGGTGAGTTTATAAGTACTTATGTTTTAGCAGAGGGATTAGATAAATACATGCTTCTGTCATGATGATTTTAGGAGTGTACACAGATTCGCAGTGTGATTCCAGACAAGCATTTCTATGATGTTGGCTTTTGCAGGACTGACTCAATAGTCTGCAGGGGGTAAGGAAACCACACACATTGTTCACATTTGATTGCACCACTGCTTGTCTCAATGCTTGAGTCATTGTGCAAGTTGAAAGACAGTGACCGGGTACCTAGAGTGCTAGTAGTTGACAGCAAGGTGACTTTATAGGTGATTATGTTTCGGCGGAGTGAATAGATAAGGACATGCTTCTGTCAGGATGGTTGTAGGAGTGTACTCACACTCACAGTGTGATTCCAGACAAGCATGAGTATTACCTGGATGTTTGTAGGAGTGACTCAGTAGTCTGCAAGGCGTTAGGAGACCACATATATTTTGCACATTTGCCTATCCCAAACACAGTACATAGAGAATGTATACGTACTTTGGTATTACTACACTGAATGAATAAGTGTACGGTGCTCGATGGGTGATTGGAATAGTGTCTCAGTACGAACAAGGCAATACCTGCTCAGCAAGCAAACTCTTTATGGAATAAAACTACTGCATAAATCTCTACTGTTACATCACCTTTCTACAACTACTTTTAATATTCATTCATTTCATCTTTATTTCGACAATGTTGTCATAAAAGAAATCACATTGGATTGAACAATTAAAAATTGATACATTACGTCAAAACACAATAAAAGAGTACAATCATCACATGACCTGGGAGCTATTTCATCGCAGCATAGTACATGACAGTAAGCATAAATAAATGCATGGTCAATTAATATGCCCTGCTCAACTAGAGATAGAGATCAAGCTCCCTAGCAACTATACAGATGTATCATCTGGATCCTATTTCCAACAGTGTTCACGTATTTCCTTCTAATGTTCCACATGGCTGCTAGAAATTTAGTTACAGCAAAAACAATTAGAGGAGAAAGATCTGTTTTAAATATTCTATGAGCTTGCGAACAATGCATATTCCCCACATTTTTACATAGGGGAATAATCCACTTCTTTCTAGCTTTCTGGTAAACAGGGCAGAAAAACATAACATGCAATTCATTTTCCAACTCCGAGTTACAACCAGGAAAATTTTTGGGTGAGGATGGACACCACTTGCTCGTAAAGGCTCCAACTGGCAAAGAGCTGTGTTTCTATTGGAAATACAACTTTCTAAAAGCAACTGGACTAACATCGTCGAAGACAGACTCAAATTTATAAAAATCTTTAGTCATTAAAAACGTGCCAGACAGAGTACCAATTTGGACATTCGATAAGCGAGCAGTTAAATTGCTTTCATGGTCCAGATTGACCAGATACTTGCGCAATAAATTTCTGCAAGCATGCTCCGGGTCGGACCACATGGGCGAGAGGCCTAATCTCTCAAATTCCTCTCTTACGTATTTCAACCAAGGAAGTTTCCGGGCATTCAGTAGTCTTAGAACATCCGAGAGCTCTTGCCTGTAGTTCTTGAGCTCTGGGATTACCCAGAGTCTCCTCCAGAAAGTTAAAGGTTTGAGGCCCAGTTCCTCATTTATGGGTCTAAGGTCCAAGTCAAGTCTGAGCGGCAGCAGTGGTGGGCTAGGGGGCAGTGCTACTAACTGTTTCAGAAATTTGTTCTCCACGACAGCAATCGCGGGTGCACACTTTAGCCCCACAGTTCGCCACCATAGATTACCGGCCCCGTGCCTGCAATTTATACATTTCCAGGGGTGGGCCAATTGGTTTTACAGAGGATTTATTTAAGAGCTTAAGAATGCCCCCCGCTTTTTGAGACAACTTAAGTTGCAATTTTATTTGGTGTTGCACCCAGGTCATACTTTCATTTAGGGTGAGACCTAGATACTCAAACGTCTGAACGCTTTCAAGCCGGACTCCACCTATCGCGGGGCTCTGGCATGTTGTTAACGGAGGGTTAAGGATCATGAATTTCATTTTCGAGGTGTTTATTTCCAACCCCCGGTCCCAAAAGAAAGACACAAAGCGATCCAGAAATCGCTGGATGCCCATAGAGGTCTTATAAAGTAGTAAGGTATCATCTGCCAACATGATCGCAGAGATCCCAGATCCAGCAAGTTTTGGAGCATCACTATTGGGGACCGCATTCAGGTGGGAGATTACCCAGTTGAGGTAGAGGCAAAACAGGGTGGGCGCCAAGACGCACCCCTGTCCTACCCCTCTGCCAACGGGGAATCTAGCTGACAAAGAACCAATTTTCCCACACCTGACCTGTGCGAAGTTCTCGGTGTGGAGTCGGATTATCATATTCAGAAGAGGGGGAGGAATACCCAATTCCGAAAGCACACTCCACAGTTTCCGACGTGGGACTAGATCGAAGGCCGCACGAAGGTCCATAAAGACAGTGTAAAGTGAGCCGCACTCGATCTCAACAGTTTTCCAATAGAGCAGGGTTAATTGAAAAATCTGACCCGTGGTGGATACATTCTTTCTGAACCCAGCTTGGTAAGGGCTTAAGATGTCAAATTCCTCCATCCAATCTAAAAGGCGGTCTAGAATCAACCTTGTGAAGAGCTTTTGCGACACATCAATGAGGCTGATTGGCCTGTAGTTGGCTGGGAGCAGAGGTGAGCCCTCCTTGACAATAGGGACTATCTCTGCTCCCAGCCAAGTACTAGGGACTGCCATGCCCCCTAAAATTGCTTTAAAGATAACCGTTAGATAAGGAGCCCAGACCCTGGGTTCGTGTTTTAAAAGATCGCCAGGCACTTTATCCAGCCCAGTGGCTTTGCCAGGTGGAAGTTTGGCAACAGCAGCCCTGACTTCTCCCTCAGTAAATTCAAGCTCAGTCGTTTCAGCAGTAGAACTGGGAACTGATCCCCCTTGTGCCAGGTCCTCAATAGAGTTGTCCCCCTGGTACAAAGTGTGAAAGTGTTCTTCCCACACAACCGCAGCGATGTTAGGTGCTACTGCCGGTACGTGGTCAGCCGACCCTGTGTTCACAATTAGCCAGAACTTCCGAGCATCTCTTGCCCAGTTCTCGTTGCCCCACTCAACCTTGGCATGATGAATTAACTGCCGATATACTATCCTCCTTTGTTTTATGAGTTCCCTATTATTATTATGTTTCAGGGCCTCGAGGAGTTCTGTTTTCGCCATTCTGCAGGCCTTATTGTACCAGGTAGGTCTGTTACCGGCTCTTCTCCCTCTAGGCCAAGGGGGGTTTAGGATCTCAGCTAGACTGTTGACTAATTCCTTATTAAGATATCCTACCTTTAAATATACTTCAGGCGGGGGGTGCTGCAGCTTTAGGGCACCAGCGGCTTCCAATACCGGGATTTAATATTACACATAGTCAAATACAAAGCAGAAACCTTTCACATTTCTGTACTATAAGTCTCACCATTTCACTGAAAAACATAATGAGTATCTCTCTACAAAGCACTATGCACACCACATAAATTCACGATACAAGCTTCAAATTGAAACCAAACCAGAAATGATGTTGCATATTTTAACTATACCTCTTTAGACACTTATAAGAAATTCTCTCATCACTAATACCTTAACTGAACATATACATTTCCAATTTAAAATCAACACCTAAAATTATGCACTATACTACTAATGCACATATCCACACATTAAATCTGTATTCCAAAACACATATAATATTATACAAAGTGTGTAATAAACAACATTTAAAGACATTACAAAAAACAAAAAAAACTGCAATTGATATTTCTTCATTACAAAATATATGAGTAATTTCAAATGTCATGATGTGGAGTGTGGGAGTGGGCGGGCCGGAATAACAGGCGTGGAGGCCGGATATAGTGTGCTATGATTAGCAAGGGTTTTATTTATATACAGAAATCTCAAGTTCTTGGCCTCGGTGGTTAGGTACAATCCTCGGTGTTCTGATTGGGCTTCCTCTTGAGGGGTTCCGATGAGGAGAACACAGGTAGGTCTTCTACTGCAAGGCTGTAGATCTCCTTCCAGGTTGCGGGAGTTGGGGTGTCCCTCGGAGATAAAGGAAAGAGACACGGGGCAGTTAGTTCCAATGGTCACGGAACTCAACAGGCTGACACCGACACCGGGAGTGTAAGGATGGAAATAGACCGTGAGGGAGGACGGTAAGGTCGGGGAAGAGGGGAAAGAACCAGACGGGGTGAAGGTATAGAGTGCCAATAGTGAGGGGGGGGGTGTTGGGTGGAAGGTATTATACAGTGCAAGGGTGTTTATAATATACAGTGGGGTGCTCGTGACTTCTGTACAAGATTTACACTATTTATACTAAGTACACAGGGAGGGGGAAACACGGAGAATGGTAACAGTTTACTCACGTGCCCCGCCGTAACTCTCATCCGAGTTACGGCCGCTTTCCAGCCACCTCCTGAGGATGCCACCAATCCTTGCACCAAACGTCTTCCTCTTCTCCTCTCTCTCTCCTCGTCCGCTCTCCTACAGTCGCCGCTGCCGGTCCTTCGCGTCTCGCCAACTCCTGCCACGAGTCCACCGCTGGGAACCTTTTCACCTCTGTGTCGCCGGCTTTTCTATCATCCGCTCGGGTTCCTGAGGAAAGACTTCCGGGGTCAGATGGGGTCACTTCCGGTCCTTTAGTGGCCATTGCACTTCCGGGGTCAGTCCAGGCCGCTTCCGGTCCGCCGTACTCCGGTGTTGCTGTTGGCGCCTGCAGGGAGACAGAAAGAGGTGTAGCCGGTTTTGGCTGTGGGTTAGTGTTATCGCCCGTATGGGCGGTCCTACGGGAGCGTTGTGCCCGGGAGGTAAGGTCCGCCCCTTCACATCCCCTTTCCCTAGGATTGTTTCTTGTACGGGAGGGGGAAGGTGGATACCGGGAGAGGTAGTCTGCATTACCCTGCTCTAGTCCTTTTCGATGTAGAGTTCGAAAGCGAAAGGGTTGGAGTGAGAGGAACCAGCTGAGTACTCGATCATTGTTACCACGGTTACGTGCCATCCATTCCAGAGGCGCGTGATCCGTGTACAGAATGAACTCCCGCCCCTCCAGGTAGTACCGGAGACTTTCTATCGCCCATTTAATGGCGAGTGCCTCTTTCTCAACCACTGAATAATTGGTTTCTCGGGGAAACAATTTCCTACTTAGATATAGGACAGGTTTTTCAGCCCCCTCTGCATCTTTTTGGGACAGGACCGCCCCCAAACCCTGGTCAGAAGCGTCGGTCTGCAATATAAAGGGCTGGGTATAGTCAGGACTCATCAGTACTGGCTCAGATGTTAGGGACTGTTTGAGTAGACGAAAGGCCTGTAACAACAAGGGGGTTGGGTGTTTGAGGATCTCTTCCGTTTTCGTTGTTTTCTTCAGGAGATCAGTCAGGGGGGCTGCAGTATGGGAGAAGTTGGGTATGAACCTCCTGTAGTACCCCAACATACCCAGGAAAGCACGGAGATCTTTACTGGTTTGGGGAAACAGAATAGCTTGGATGGTCCTGACCTTACTGTCTTGTGGACGGATATGCCCCTCCCCCAGCAGGTACCCTAAATACTTCACGCTCTGGGCGGCTAATGTTGTCTTAGAGGGGTTAATGGTGAAGCCGGAGGCGCCTAGGGAGGAGACGATTGACCGTACATGAGCCAGATGCTGTTCCCAGGTGTCACTATAGATGACGATGTCATCGAGGTAGGCTCCCGAGTATTAGGAGTGGGGCTGTAGGACCTGGTTCATGGCCCTTTGGAAGGTCGCTGGGGCTCCATGAAGGCCGAAGGGCATAACTTTAAATTGGAACAGGCCTTCTGGAGTGGAAAAGGCGGTCTTGTGTTTGTCCTCTGCTCTCAAGGGAATCTGCAAGTATCCCTTGCAGAGGTCAAGGGTACTTATATATTTAGCCCTGCCGATGCGTTCGACCATCTCGTCTACACGAGGAAGAGGGTATGAGTCGAAGGCTGAGATTTTGTTCACCTCCCTGAAATCAATACAAAATCTGGTGGAGCCATCGGGTTCTGGTACTAATACGATGGGCGAATTCCAGTTACTGCAGGAAGGTTCAATGATGCCCATTTTTAACATTTGGTGGGTTTCCTCTTTTATGACTGTTCTTCGGGCTTCCGGGACACGGTACGGTCGCTGTCTGACTATTTTCCTGGGTTCCGTGTGGATGGCATGTTCCACTACTGTAGTGTGTCCCGGCAGGGAGGAAAACACAGTTTGTACTGGAGACAAGGTCCGGCACAGGTCCTGTTTCTTGCTCTCTGATAGCTCGACATCAAAGCAGCACTCAAATGGGAGGGGGCTAACTCCAGACAAGACGGGACGAGGGCCCTCCCATTTCTTTAGGAGGTTGATATGGTATATCTGGACGGACCCCCTCGTGGCGTCTGTTTGGACTTCATAGGTGACCGGAGTCACTTGTCTTGTTATGGTGAATGGACCCTGCCATTGCCCTAGTAACTTATGGTCCGAGGAGGGAAGGAGCAACAGTACTAAGTCCCCTGGAACAAAAGACCGGGGTTTGGTTCCCTTATCGTATTGTTGCTTTGAGACGTTTGGGCGGCTAGCAGGTTCTGTCTCACAATTTCTCTGATCTCTCCTAAATGTGTTTTTAGATTGTTGACATATTCGGGGAGAGGACGGGTCCGATTGGGCTCGGCTTCCCAGGCCTCACGGGCCATGTCCAAAAGAGTCCGGGGTGCCCGACCATACAGCAGTTCGTAGGGTGAATAACCCGTGCTGCTTTGGGCTTTGCACCTGATGGCAAAGAGGGCCAAAGGAAGCAACTCCTCCCACCTTTTGATCTCGAGACCCAAAAGTTTCTTCAAGGTGGTCTTTAGCGTGGCATTATAACGTTCCACCAAGCCGTCTGTCTGGGGGTGGTACGCGGAAGTCCGTATTTGTTTAATCCCCAGACTGGAACAGACTTGGCGCATAAGGGAGGAGACAAAGGGTGTACCTTGATCGGTCAAAATCTCTCGTGGGAACCCCACCCTGGAAAAGATGGAAATGAGCGCTTTGGATATGGTCTGGGTGGTTGGTTGGCGGAGAGGCACAGCTTCAGGGAATCGTGTGGCATAGTCCACTACCACTAAGGCATACCTACAGCCGCTCCTGGAGGGTAACATGGGGCCTATAATGTCCATCCCTACTCTAGCGAAGGGGACATCGATCAGGGGGAGTGGCTGTAGGGGGGCTCTCGGTGGTCGGTACCGGCTGGTTTTTTGGCACACCGGGCATTCCCAACAATAGCGTTTAATTTGAGCATACACGCCTGGCCAGTAGAACTTCTCCAAAATCGCCTCTCCAGTCTTTTCATCACTGAAATGTCCACCTAACAGATGGCTATGAGCCAGAAACAATACCTTATCACGAAACAGCCCGGGGATAACCAATTGAGTATTAGTCTGGGCTCCTCCTTTCCGATACAAGAGTCCGTTTCGTATGAAGAAGTAGGGACCTACGTGTAAGGGGTCTTCATCGGGAAGCGCACGACCCCAGGCATCCTGTAGCACTGGATCCTCCTGTTGAGCGGCACGGAACTCCCGATCTGTTTCCCACGGATGATCGTCCACCTGTGTGGGACAAGCCAGGGCAAACCTCCTCTTTTCTTTTTTTCTTTGTGCCTTGGTCTTCAAGGGTTTGGGACTCTCCACTGAAGCAGGGGTTTCACGGGAGAACGGAGCCTCCGCCCACCATTTTTTTAAGGAGTCTGTGGTATCTTGAAGGAGATGGGGAAGACCGCTATAGTCGCTCCCCAGAATTGCCTGTTCAGGAAGATTGGGGACTAAACCAACTGTCAGTAAGCTTCCTTTGTCGGTAGGGTGTTGTACCCGTACTTGTGCCGTTGGGTAGCATTTTGTGTCTCCATGGACGCATTTGATGGCCACCGACCCGGTCACGGGTCCCACTGCGTGAGGTAATTCTTGGGGACGCAGAACGCTATGGCGACATCCGGTATCTGCAAGGGCCATCATGCTGTGTCCGTCTATCCGTACGGGGCAACGGAAGGGCGGAGGGGTTGTTTCTGTGGTAAGACAGACATAGTTCCTCGTCAACCCTATCTCCATGGGTTCCTCCTTCTGGGGGCATATGCGGGCTATGTGCCCGAACCCACCACAATGATAACATTGGGGACCTGGTTGAGGTGGTCTTGGCAGGACCGGATAAGGCATCAAGGGGGCTGGTTCTGGCTTTCGTACCACCAGAGGTGGTCTCGATGGCCGGGGATGGTTGCCACGAGCTATGTGTGCTGGGTGTTCCTCCTTCGCCCGCTGGGGTTCCTGGGCTCGATTGTAGGCGCTGGCTATTTCGACAGCACTGTCGAGAGTCAATCTGGCATGTTGGCGGACCCACTTCTGCGTGGCGGGATGTAGCGAAGCCAGGTATTGCTCCAGGTATATCTTGGCCATTATTTCCGCCTTGCTGGAGGTCTCAGGTTTAAGCCATCGGTCAGCCAAGTCTTGTATGCGGTAGGACAATGCCCGGGTATTTTCTTGTGGCCCCTCCTTGGCCTGGCGGAGCCTAACCCTGTATGTTTCATCGTCTATCCCCAGACGTTCCAATATGCACTTCTTGATATCCGCATAAGGGGTTTGACCCTGTATGTTTGCTTGCTGATAGGCTGCTTGCAATTCTCCTGTCAGAAGAGGACCGAGGTAATGTCCCCATCGATCAGCGGGCCAGGCCGCGGCCTGGGCGAGGCGTTCAAAATTGGTGAAGAAAAAATCAGGGTCTTCGCCAGCCACATACTTTTGCAGGACTACCGAGGGCAGTGATGTCATGGGTCTTGGTTGCCCCATGGCGGCTGTTAGCTTTTCAAGAGCTTGGTCCTGGGCCGTGCCCTGCCCCTTCAGGACGTCGTGTAACTGCCCCCTGTCGTCTTCTGCGGTCTTGAGGAACCGCTCCATCAGCTTGCCGAGAAGTTCCTGGCCTTCTGCCAGCTGTTTGACGGCGGCCTCCATGCTTCCTGGCGATCCCACTTCTGACACCACTTGTGGAGTGTGGGAGTGGGCGGGCCGGAATAACAGGCGTGGAGGCCGGATATAGTGTGCTATGATTAGCAAGGGTTTTATTTATATACAGAAATCTCAAGTTCTTGGCCTCGGTGGTTAGGTACAATCCTCGGTGTTCTGATTGGGCTTCCTCTTGAGGGGTTCCGATGAGGAGAACACAGGTAGGTCTTCTACTGCAAGGCTGTAGATCTCCTTCCAGGTTGCGGGAGTTGGGGTGTCCCTCGGAGATAAAGGAAAGAGACACGGGGCAGTTAGTTCCAATGGTCACGGAACTCAACAGGCTGACACCGACACCGGGAGTGTAAGGATGGAAATAGACCGTGAGGGAGGACGGTAAGGTCGGGGAAGAGGGGAAAGAACCAGACGGGGTGAAGGTATAGAGTGCCAATAGTGAGGGGGGGGGTGTTGGGTGGAAGGTATTATACAGTGCAAGGGTGTTTATAATATACAGTGGGGTGCTCGTGACTTCTGTACAAGATTTACACTATTTATACTAAGTACACAGGGAGGGGGAAACACGGAGAATGGTAACAGTTTACTCACGTGCCCCGCCGTAACTCTCATCCGAGTTACGGCCGCTTTCCAGCCACCTCCTGACGATGCCACCAATCCTCGCACCAAACGTCTTCCTCTTCTTCTCTCTCTCTCCTCGTCCGCTCTCCTACAGTCGCCGCTGCCGGTCCTTCGCGTCTCGCCAACTCCTGCCACGAGTCCACCACTGGGAACCTTTTCACCTCTGTGTCGCCGGCTTTTCTATCATCCGCTCGGGTTCCTGAGGAAAGACTTCCGGGGTCAGATGGGGTCACTTCCGGTCCTTTAGTGGCCGTTGCACTTCCGGGGTCAGTCCAGGCCGCTTCCGGTCCGCCGTACTCCGGTGTTGCTGTTGGCGCCTGCAGGGAGACAGAAAGAGGTGTAGCCGGTTTTGGCTGTGGGTTAGTGTTATCGCCCGTATGGGCGGTCCTACGGGAGCGTTGCGCCCGGGAGGTAAGGTCCGCCCCTTCACATCTGAATTATATTTCATCTTTAAAAACAAAGGCAGGACAAAGTACACCTCACAAATGAATAAATCACCTTTCAAATACATTTGTAGATTATGAAGTAACTGAATCACACACCAGATTTTCTTATGCACACAAGGAATATAGTGCACTGCTCTTAGCAAAACCAAAAAATGTCAAAGTCCTTGTGTCCCCCTGAGCAGGCCAAGGGGGACAGGGTGTTTCAACCCTGTCCGCTTTTCTAGTTTATTTTTCTGTTTTCTTGTGCCTCAGTTCTACCGAGGCACAAGATGGCTGCCAACAATTCCTGTTTTGGAATGCTGACCGCCAAATAGAATGCAGCTCGTGATCGGCTGAGTGTGCAGATCCACCATGCATCTATATATCGATATTTTTATTTTTTTATTTTCTCAGGAACTACTGAATGGATTAACACCATTTAAGAAAAAGAGTTCTTTCTGAGGCAAGGGATACCTTCATGCCAAATGTGGTGCAATTCCAGTTTGAGCTGTAGCCATGTCTAAAGTTTGCTATGGGAAATGCATTTTTTACCTCCTTTTTTTTATTTCTCAAGGACTACTGAACGGATTTACACCATTTAATAAAAAGGACTCTTTTTGAACCAAGGGCTACCTTTTTCCCAAATTTGGTGTAATTCCATTCAGCAGTTCGGGCTGTAGCCATGTCTAAAGTTTCCTAGTAAATTAACATGGAAAAAACACGTTTTGGGACCCCCCTTTCTTCTTGGCCCCTGCTTGTCAAATCACCCCAAAATTTTCAACATAGGAGCGGACCGGAGCGCCTCACTTGTTTTGATAATTTCGCAAAGATTCGTCAACCGGCGGCAAAGTTAGTAGGAAAAGAAAAAAATGCTATTCCTATGGAAACTAGGTTCTAACTATAACTACCTAATGGCGAATGCCAGTAGGTAATTTATATATATATATAATGGTGTTGTAAACAATAAAAAATACCTTCATTTGAAGAAATCGCGCTTTGGATACCGTTTGTGCTGTGGTGTACTCGAACTGCTGGGCTACGAACTGGAGCTCGGCTGAGTTCGTTCTTTGCTTGAGAAATATATATATATATATATATATATATTACCTACTGGCGATAGCCAGTAGGTATATATAGTTAGGATTTTTTCTCTATGGAACTTTTGAAAATTCTATGCCTAATAACTTTGGCGTTTGTGGACGGAATTGGCTGAAATTTTCAGGAAAATGGCACATTTTGTTTCTGAGCAGCTCCTGGAAATTTGGGGGGGGTTCGTCAAGGGGGGGCTGAGAAAAAAGGGGGGTCCCAAAACACGTTTTTCCCATGTTAATTTCCATAGGGCGGTTGGCCTCACTTTTAGCCCGAACGGCTGAATGGATTTCCACGAAACTTGGCAAAATTGTAGGGACTGTTAGCCCGATGTGCCTTTGCTAGGTCTCAATATATGTGCTTCAGTGGATTTTGAGAAATTAACGTTTAAAACAAGATATATATCTGTAACAGCGCTCCGGGCAGCGCTCCGGTTCGCGAACTTTTCGCGTATCGGAACTTTGCGAAGCGAAGCTGATTGGCTCTCCGGTGTCTGTCAACATTCTAAACAGTCCGGAGCGGCCGCCATCTTGTCTCTCGGTAGGATCGAGAGACAAGAGGAGGCCAAAACAAAGGGGGAAATGAAGGAAAGGGGGCAAGGTAGACCCCTCCTGACCCCCTAGGATTGATGAGGGGGATATTATAGAGCCACGCCGGGCCCCAAAAAAAAAAAAAATTCCGATTTTTTTCGCCGTAGAGACGCGTCTTGGTTCGCGAACCGGGCAGCTAACCGGGCAGCTAACCAGGAAGCTAACCGGCAGTGTAACCCAAAAAAAAAAAAAAAAAATTCCGATTTTTTGCGCCGTAGAGACGCGTCTTGGTACGCGAACCGCGCAGCTAACCGGGCAGCTAACCGGGAAGCTAACCGGCAGTGTAACCCAAAAAAAAAAAAAAAATTCCGATTTTTTCGCAGTAGAGACGCGTCTTGGTACGCGAACCGGGCAGCTAACCGGGCAGCTAACCGGGAAGCTAACCGGCAGTGTAACCCAAAAAAAAAAAAAAATCCGATTTTTTCGCCGTAGAGACGCGTCTTGGTACGCGAACCGGGCAGCTAACCGGGCAGCTAACCGGGAAGCTAACCGGCAGTGTAACGGGAGTCTGAGGAGTAGCTGATTGGCTGTCAATATTGTAAACAGTCCGGAGCGGCCGCCATCTTGTCTCTCGGTAGGATCGAGAGACAAGAGGAGGCCAAAACAAAGGGGGAAATGAAGGAAAGAGGGCAAGGTAGACTCCTTCTGACCCCCTAGGATTGATGAGGGGGATATTATAAAGCCACGCGGGGCCAAAAAAAAAACAAACAAAAAAATCCGATTTTTTCGCCGTAGAGACGCGTCTTGGTACGCGAACTGGGCAGCTAACCGGGAAGCTAACCGGCAGTGTAACGGGAGTCTGAGGAGAAGCTGATTGGCTGTTATCATTGTAAACAGTCTGGAGCGGCCGCCATCTTGTCTCTCTGTGGGATCGAGAGACAAGAGGTGGAAAAAAAAAAGGTGTAAATGAATGAAAGGGGTAAGGCAGACCCCTCCTGAACCCCTAGGATTGATGAGGGGGCTATTAAAGTTCCCTGGGGGGTGAAAAAAAAAATTGCGATTTTTCGCGGTAAAGGTGCTTCCTGGTACGTTAACCGGGCAGCTAACCGGCAGCGTAACGGGAGTCCGACATATTGTGTTTTTTGAACGTTTGTGATATGTGCACGTGTGGATTTTGTCTAATTAAGGTTAAAAATATATATATATATCTTTAAGCGTGTTCTGGCGCGCTTACGTTTTGGGTTTGGTTTGCGCTGCAGAGACGATACGTCACGGTTATGCGATGCATCATGAGGCGTCTCACGGGCTACGTGATACGTCACTTAATAAAGAATATATTTTACAGCTATAGATATTAGCTTTTAAAAAACCAATGAAATTCACAGAAAAAACCATAGGTTATAGACCATATATAGTTAGGAATTTGCATTTACAAAACCTTGAAAATTCACTGAAAAAACCATAGGTTATAGACCATATATAGTTAGGGATTAGCATTTAAAAAACCTTATTTTATTTGCACAAAACCATTGAAATTCCATATATAGTTAGTTGCACTAACTATATATCGCGGACCCGCAATCCACTGCTAATGATGTCACATATTACATCATTCATGACATGGTCAGTGACATCACTGATGACATCACTGATGACATCTCAAATGACATCACTGATGACATCACTGATGACAACACCCAGTGACTGTATGTTTCTGTAAAGTTAAAATATGTCTTACATATTGAAGAATGAGTGGATGTATAAGTGTCTGGATGAAGGATTTAGTAGGTGCATGACTGACTGTATGAGAGAATGATTAAATGTGTCTCACTGAGTGCATGGGTTAGTGATTAAAGTGTCTTAATTTGGCAATCATTATTTATGTTCTTCTGTAAACTGCTGCATGTTTAAATCAGTAGCTATATCAGTAACTATATGGGTTATTGAATGGTTGCCCAAGTATTTGTATGGGAGACTGAGTATGTGTGTGGGTGGCTGGGAGGTGTATAACTCTGTGCATAGATGTGTGAGCAGTTGATTCCCTAGGTGTATGGGTTCAAAAGTGCATGTAGAAACAGCTGTATGGACAGTTGACTGTGTGCATGAGTATATTGGTGAGTGAATGGATATCTCAGTTCTACATGTCAAAGTAAGTACATATGTAAAACACACTCCATGTGAGAGTTGACATATATAAATAACTGAACATAAGAGCCAGTGAATGTGAGAGTGGCTGTATGAATCATTGTGAACTTGTATCAAGGATTGTATAAGAGAGTAAATATGTGTTAGTATATGTTTGAATAAGTAAGGTGTATATAACTGTATAGTTAAGGAAATGGAGATGTGATTGATTCTTTGCATGACTGACTAGGTGTGTGAGTAACTCCATGGATGTGTGACAGTCTGTGAATGCCTGTTTACACTGAGTGTATCTAAGGTTATATTAGAGTCTGAAGATGTATTATCACATAAATGATATCATCAGTGATGTAATCAGTAATGTCAAATGAGATGTCAGTGATGTCATCAGTGATGTCATTTGAGATGTCATCAGTGATGTCATCAGTGATGTCATTTGAGATGTCATCAGTGATGTCATCAGTGATGTCACTGACCATGTCATGAATGATGTAATATGTGACATCATTAGCAGTGGATTGCGGGTCCGCGATATATAGTTAGTGCAACTAACTATATATGGAATTTCAATGGTTTTGTGCAAATAAAATAAGGTTTTTTAAATGCTAATCCCTAACTATATATGGTCTATAACCTATGGTTTTTTCAGTGAATTTTCAAGGTTTTGTAAATGCAAATTCCTAACTATATATGGTCTATAACCTATGGTTTTTTCTGTGAATATATATATATATATATATCCAACGTAATCAGGAAGCACCAAAGGGAAGACCGTAGGAAGCTTGCAATAATTCCTTTAATTTTTTCTTGAGCACCTGCTGACAGTACAACTCCAAACTCCAGCATCTCTTAGTTTCTTTCTGCCAGACGCGTTTCAGGTTTCAAACACCTTTCCTCAGTGGCAAGAAGCAGGAAATGAAAACATCGCGTTGAGATCTGCTGATTAAAAGCACCTGCCTGTGTAGGCGTGGCACTCCCTGTGCCTCATGGTGCTTGTAGTCCATAATCCCCGAGTGGGTGCCATGCTCATTTCCAAAATTCAGCAAATACTATATATATATATATATATATAGTCACTGAAAAAAAACATAGGTATCAGGGGTGTTATAGTTAGCTGGACATTTCACTCATATAAAACCATTGATATTCACTTGTTATAGTTAGTTGTACTACCTATATCTCGCGCGCCCGCAATCCACTGCTGATGATGTCACATATTACATCATTCATAACATGGTCAGTGACATCACTGATGACATCACTAATGACATCTCAAATGACATCACTGATGACATCACTGATTACAACTAACTATAACGGGGGAATTTCAATGGTTTTACATGAGTGAAATGTCAAACTATAACACCCCTGAAACCTATGGTTTTTTCTGTGAATTTCTAAGGTTTTTTAAATGCTAATTCCTAACTGTAACTTATCTGAACCCTATGGTTTTTTCAGTGAATTTCAAAGGTTTTTTAAATGCTAATTCCGAATTATAACATGTCTGAAACCTATGGTTTTTTCAGTGAATTTCAAAGATTTTTTTAAATGCCAATTTGTAAAAAAAAGTTTTATATATTCTAACTACATTTTCTTAATCTTTTTATTTTTAGATGTTATTTTTTAGAATACATTACACATTTTTTTATTACATTTTTTACATAAAAATATATATTTTTTCATTATTATACATTGTTCATAATATACTTAAATTATTTTCTTATTTTTTATTTTTTTATGGAGTTGCGCACTGTTATCCTATGGGTAAAAATTTACTTAGCAGATAAATAATGTTATTGTTACCTTTTGTTACACAGTGGAGGATACTGGATACAGCACTGCTGCATCTCCTCTAAACAGTTGAAAGAATGCAGATTACCAAAGACGCGTGGAAGGCCATGTTTGAAAATATATATATATATATATATCGCTAGAATGCATGGATCATACACGCACCCCTCGATTTTTCCCAAAAAAATAGGGGCCCTGGGAGACCTTGTGAGTCCCCCTGAGGCAACCTAGAGGATCAGGATGTGTCTACCCTCCCCCTTTTCACATTTTAAACATACATTTCACACGCTTCTTCAGCCTCCCTTGTACCGAGACATAAATTGTCTTCCAACAGTTTTCAGTTTCGAATGTTGACAACCACTTGACAGCCAATTAGCCTTCAGCGCGTGATCGAAAGGGTGCGCTTATCGTACGATGACAATAGGCGGAGTATACAAATTCTATTTGTTTGTGGGAAGTGGGCCGCGTGCCCCCCCTCCCGTGCCCAATTCCGGGGCATGGCTAATTATATATTATTATTTATTTGAGGAGGGCTGCAAAGCCCCCCCCCCTGAAGCCACTTCAAGACCACAGGGACATCCGAACTCCAACCATGTATTTACCCCGTAGGAGTTGCCTTCACTTTGCGCATACATGTTTGTGGTAGCACATGCGTGTTAATGTTACGCATGTGCACAATACTTCCCACCATCTGGCTATGTACCCCTAACGTATTTCATTTTATTTGCGCATGCTCAATTACATCATGCCCAAGTATAGCTCTCATACCCAGTGACATCATGCTCAACCAATCATCCTTCTGCAAAGCATTTATAAGCTGCCAACCTTCTTGAACTTTTCCTATTCCGCAGTCACAGCTATTGAGAGTGTTCATATCCACTTTTTTGTAGGTGAGCACTTTTTTAAGAGTAATTAAATTAATTGATCTGAGCAATCTTTAAATACTGCGTAAATGCAAATATTTTTTTGATTTAGCAGTGCTGTTTTTGATCACACTTTCATGTTTTTTTATATTGTTAAAGTTAACTTCGTATCTTCAGTTTCTGTGCAAATCACTTAATCCTAGTGCGTTTGTTTAATTTGCCAAGCACCAGGTGGCCGCTCCTACAGCAGTGTGCTAAGTGCTGTTCAAGTGAATGCGATGTAGTTTTTCTTGTGTAAGTAGTGCGTCACGTGCCCCATGAATAGCAAAAGTAATGTTTTCTGCAAATGTGTATTTTAGCACGGTTTCCAGCTCTCATAACTTAAATATTTTGCCTTGGTAGGCAATGTTTCTGGGCAAATTACTTAATCCAGCTGCATATAATTTTTTAGGAGTGCATCACGTGCTCCTTCCTCCCCATGCACTGCACATGTAATTTGTTGATCAATGTTGTATTTTAGCATGCTCTCCATGTTTTTTAATAACCTTAAATTTCATTTGCCCCCTGTTCTATCTCATTCTACAGATATCTCAACCACGAGATATACTGGTTGCCACAAGATGTCCTGCCCATACACTATACCACGTGGTGGTGAACAACTCGACACACCAGATCCACTGACTGCTCTCCATATGTTATCAGCCGAAATTGCAATGTAAATAAAGTGAGTGACCAATCTCGGCCTAACATTTGTATAATGCAATGCTATTTCCTATTTTGCTTGCCAAATTTAACCTCTGATAATTACTTTTCATCTCCAATCCTATTGAGAACAAATGTTTTGATGTACATTTAAATTAATCTTGGACATATGTACAACATATACATTTTTAACTCTTTTTTTCAATTTGCAGAATGTTTGTTGCTGAGGTTGAAGAAAACTATATCCTCCTGTTCCAGCTCATTACACCGATGTCTCAAATATGGCTTTTTCTACTTGTCCGAAGCCATGCACATTCACAAATTTTTAACAGACAACGGTAAGGTAAATACTCACAATACCACTACTCGACGAAGGTAAAAAGTAATGGATATAAGTACTTGAGGGGTTTTCGGTGGCAAATAATGTCAAATTCACACTTCTACGAATGAGTCTGATACAGGGTGGATCTCTGTTTAACTAATGGATGATTAGGTGTTAGGATGGCATACAGAGCTCCCAACCTTCTTACTTTTTTTCTTAAAGGGTTCCAAATTGGGGACGATTATTAGGCTGTGCAGTAGAGGTTGATGGTGTTGCTCCACTGGTACTTGGGCCTCCACATGAAGCAGGAGGAGCCTCTCTTAATCTCCTTAACTCTTCTCTTACAAAGTTGATCGGATTCTTAGTCTGCAAGTTCTTCTGCATACTTGCAGTTCCACACCAGTCGTCTTTATTGGGGTCTCCTCTTGAAAGCAGTGTAAAGAACATCATTTAAAGATCAGTTATTTGATGATCTAACATATACATTCACTGATCATGCTGGTTTTTTACAACCTGTTCCAGCTGTCTGGCACTACAGCTCCATGACAAAAGAGCCTGTGTCGAGTGTCTTCTATTTTTTATTCAGGAGATCGTGACCTTGGACGTACTCGAAATATAGGCATGTAGTATATTTATTCGTGCCTCTAAATTCGATCGTTCTTTTAGTCATGAGCGATCTTTACTGATAAAGTTGTTCATAATTTGTCTGCACGGTGTGTTTACACATCGCGGCAGGCTTACTGACGAACATGACATTTTGATTGGATATTGGTCTTTCCTTTTTAACCAATCAAAAGGGAGCTCACATCACGGTCAGGAGGAATCGTCATGTGAGCCTTGTAGGACCAATCAGACAGCGCAATATAACGGGTCCCATACCTTCCGTCGGTACCTCCCCGATCGGCTTGGATGCCGCGCTGCAGTACCGAGGGACAAGTAAGAAAGATATACCGGGGCTCAGTATGGTTTGGACAATGCTTTTTCCTGGTTAGTGTATGCGAAGCGCCGAATGGGGAGATAACACTTATATGTGCGTCAGTGACAAGTTATGAACTACGAACCCAATGGGCTTTGAATAAAGCTGTCATTTTAAACGGTTCACCGGGTCATTTCACGGCCTCGAATACTTCTCTCCTGTTTGAATGTGCATGACCCGCAGGATTGGGGAGATATTATATGGGCCAGTGGTAGTACACGGACAGCGGGCCATACGAGACTCGAACTAATTTATTGTTTCGGGTTTTTCTAACTATGAAGCATAAATTTGTTTCTCGACAAAACAGATATTTAAATTAAATGCGGGTTTCGTTTACTCCAATCTCTTTGAGATTGGGGAGTAACAACATGAATGAAGCTTTTTCCACTGAAGCAGCATCTTCTTATGTGGTGTCACACTTTAAATCATCTATGTATATGTTGCCATGTATGTTTTTTAGAGTGAGCTATCCCCTGGTCTAACCTGCGCTACTTTGACCGTTGGAGTATACTGGTAGCCTGAGTGTATTAATGCGTGCATGTTTACATCTCTTTCTACTTCAGAGCGGTGCTTCTCCTCTTTCCTGAGCCGTGGCCAGGTGGGGTGAGGTCTATACCTCTTACAGAAATGGTAGGTTGGGGTTAAATTCCTTCATTGGCAGCTAACACATTAGGCCCAATGATTATATATATGCCCTTCATTATTTAGAGGCATTCAGTAAACTACGTTGTTACTCATTACTAAACATAACTATGTATGTAATGCCAAACTGTTTCTCTAACAGAATACCCTTAACTGCAGTCTTCCAACCTTTTCTGTTTTCTCTTTCTCCAGAAGTCATGTTAAGAGGGAGCAGAACACCTAGTGATATCAGGTGATCTCTGTATCTTATTTTAATTTTGAGCACTTATTGCATTCACTATCACTTATTTTGCAGTAGCTATCATTAATATGGCCCTGAAGAAAGCAATGACAAACACGTCTATTATTTGCTGAAACATGTCAACCACATTTAACTTCTAGAGGGTCTTTATATATTTTCTGACTGTCATTAACTACTACTTTTTAACATTGGAAGGTAGGGTAACACCAGAATAAAGTTATAAGTACCCCCTATCCTATTTTACATTCACTAGTTTTCTCTTATTTTTTTCACACTTTTTGAGCACTGCAACATCAGTACCCAAGTTTTGATATTTACAGCCTCAGAACTTGAGAAGCAAGATCCTAGTTAGACCTTACTGCCCAGCGGTGGAGCTCCTTTCAACATCAGGACCCCCGACCGTGATAGTTGATGGGCTATCCCAGCAATGGTCTTGGTGGAATCCCAAATTATGAAGGGCGGTTCCGTGTGGTGACTCATGGGCATCCCTCCTTGATCACTATGGGGATGACTCTCCTGCTTCTGATACAATTGGTTTGAAGTTGCTATAGGGCACCCTGTGAGAATACATTGTGTGTCAGACCCTCCAATATATATGTAGTGATATGTGTATAGGGAACATGTTGGAGCACAGTCTTTAAAATTCCCCTTGGTCCTAAATAACTGTTTATTGTTTATTGTCCATATACCACAACAATCTGCGTTTCAATATGCATGGCATCTAATAAAGAGATAGTGCACATTTTACAGATGAAGGAAACCGAGTCTTCCTCATGAACTTTAGACTCTACATTGGTACTTACTTGTCATTACTAAAATCTCTCAATAAACACAAGGGCACTTTCTAGAACCACCCAACATCTATACACATAAGCTTGATATATATCTCAGAAATACATGCTTAGATTTTTTTCAGCAGCCAAATGCGCGGATCCTACGGGCATATCGCAACTTTTTTTGTAAAAAAAGTTCTTAATTTTTTTGTCCTACGGGTCCCTATGTCACCCCCTGAGCAGGACAAAGGGGTCAGGGGTGTCTAACATGCCCCTGTTCAGGTTTTGCCAACATATTTCACAGACTTCTTCACCCTCGCTTCTACCGAGGCACAAAATGGCTGCCAACAGTTCCTGGTTTTAAATGTTTATAGCCGCTTGACAGCCAATTAGAATTTAGCCCGTGATCGAAACGGTGCCCTTATCCTAAGAGGCCAATCCTCGCACAATCTGCGGATCTTCAACACCATAGATACGCTACGTAAATGACTTTAACCGTAATTTTTAAATGAAACTACTGAACAGATTGACACCAGATATGCCAAAGGCACAAGTCGGAACTGAGGACTTCCTCTCTGCCAAATTTGGTGTAATTCCATTCAGCCGTTCGAGCTGTAGCCGTGACTAAAGTTCCTATGAGAAATTGCATGGGGAAAATGTGTTTTGGGACCCCATTTTTTCTCAGCCCCTGCTACACCATTAATCCCCAAATCTTCAGGGAAGGAGCGGAACTGACCTGGCCAAAAGTTTGGAAAATTTCAAGAAGATTCATCAATCAACGCCAAAGTTATTGGCAATAGAATGTTGCGGTTTTGCTATGGATTATAGGTCCTAACTATAGCTACCTACTGGTGACTGCCAGTAGGTAATATATGTATGTATATATATATATAATCCTGGCGTGGTGTGCGATAAAATAAAAAAACTCACCTGCACTCTGGGTCTTCCGTGTCCTTGTTGAAGTTGGCTGATTATTGATAGCTGGCGCAGCAGCAGGAGCACAAGTGGCGATATATATATATATATATATATCTATATATATATATATATATATATATATATATATATATATATATATATATAAATATATATATATATATATTCACTGAAAAAACCATAGGTTTCACACCAGTTATAGTTAGGAATTAGCATTTAAAAAACCTATTAAATTCACTGAAAAAACCATAGGTTTCACACCAGTTATAGTTAGCTGGAAATTTTACTGATATAAAACCATTGAAATTCCCACGTTATAGTTAGTCGGACTCACTATAACTTGCGCGTGCAATGCACTGCTGATGACATCACATATTACATCACTCATGACATGGTCAGTGACATCACTCATGACACCATCCTTGTGACATATTGACAGACCTCCTTTCACTATAATGTAACCCTTGAGACACATATTCAAAAATAGAAACTGAAATTTTTAAAAAAATGGAGATACCTATATCAGTTACAACAAGCAATTCAGTAATTCCACTATCTATATACACATCCACTCATTCACCAACAGTTCTATATAGTCACTCATACATATACTCACTCATCATATGAAGTGATACACCTATACATCCTGTTACACACCGACATTCATCCAAAAGTTACTCACACACATATTCACACGTGCAAATAAACTATTGAACATCCATTTATTTGAATATAGAGTTATACACATACTTCCACCTTACTTCTATTTAAAATTACACATATTTATTCTCTTAAACAATCACTTATAGAAACACATACTTATTTAAACAGGAACTCTTACAATCTCTTACTCTCACATATACTCACTTATATACATCAATATTCATATATACTAGATTAAAACATATGTAGTTACTGATAAAGACACTAGTGAGACAGTCATTCACTCACTAACAAACACATATAGACACTCATCCACCCATACAGTCCTGTACATATGCTGTCTTCAAAACACATACAAACAAAGAGTCAGTCACTCATGCATCTATGTGCTAAGTAATACCCCCACCAAACCATATAGACACTCATACTGATACTAATAAAAATATCTAATAACCCATATACATACGCATGTAGCTACTTACCAACACATGTAGCCACTTATACACAAAGTGAAACACTAATATATATATTTAAATATTTAAACATAACTCACTAATATTTATTTTTCAGAAAGACACATATTCACTGGATGGTGTCATCAGTGATGTCATGAGTGATGTCACTGACCATGTCATGAGTGATGTAATATGTGATGTCATCAGCAGTGCATTGCACGCGCAAGTTATAGTGAGTCCGACTAACTATAACGTGGGAATTTCAATGGTTTTATATCAGTAAAATTTCCAGCTAACTATAACTGGTGTGAAACCTATGGTTTTTTCAGTGAATTTAATAGGTTTTTTAAATGCTAATTCCTAACTATAACTGGTGTGAAACCTATGGTTTTTTCAGTGAATTTCAAAGGTTTTTTTAATGCTAATTCCTAACTATAAGTTTCACTTTATAAATAAGACTGTTAGCACTCTAGTTGTTCTTTTTAACACTCTGGTACATTCTCTCATTGGGCTACAGTTGGGCTACATCTAGTTGAATTTTGGGCTACATTTTCAATTTTTGATCTCTGGTGGCCATCTTTGGGCTACATTGGGCTACTTTGGGCTACATTTGGGCTACATTTTGGCTCTAACATATATTAAGCCCAATGTAGCACAATACATATTTTTCTAAAGTTAATGTTTTTTACAAACCACTTCAGAATAGGGCTACCTGTCCCTACAATTATCCCAATTTTTTTTTTTTTTATTATTTTGGGCAGCGCTCCCGGAGCGCGCCCCGGGGAGCGCCCCGAAAAGCGTATTTTTACAAAGCGCCCCGGGGCGCGCTCCGGGGAGCGTCCCGTGAGCGCCAATATCGCAAACGAAAACATGATCGTGACGTATCGCGTAGCCGCGACCGCGTGATACGCACGGCGTAAGCGCACCCGGAAGTACTCGAGCGAATACGATCGCACAACGTAAACTTCCGACGCGCTTACGCTGCGCGACCCGGGGCGCGCCCCCGGGCGCGCCCCGGGCGCGTAGCGTAAGCGCGTCGGGTCATGTGAGCAGAAAATAACACTTTTCATTGGTTCATAACAGTTTTAGTTTCATAATGATGAAGCCCCTGGTCTTGTGACCTGAAAATAACACTTCTCATTGGTTCAGGACAGTTTTTTTTTTCTAAATGATGAAAGACCCCACCTTTTTTCCTTATTCTGACTTTGTCCTTTGACTGAGGAAGACCTGTTTGTTGCTCTGTCTACTTTTTTGCTCTAAATAATGGCTTCATTAGTAGCATCAGCTGGTGCATCTGCCCCACCACCACCACCACAACCACCAAGAGGACCAGCTCCAAATTATATTGGTGGTCAAGAACAGGAGGAGGAAGAGGAAGAGGAAGAGGAGGAGGGGAGAAGAAGATGGCTGCCAGAAGAAAATACAGCTTACAAACCCAAACCACACATTATTTGGCAGTTTTTTTCAATTCCAGAGGGGAAAAAAAAGGTGAATGCGCCCAAAGTGACTTGCCTCATCTGCAATGATGAACTTTCACGGGGCAACCCAAATAAGAAATATTCTTTTGGTAACTATACCATGATTCGGCACATGACAAGAAAGCATCCAAACAACTACTCTCGTGCAGAGTTCCGGGAACTGGCCAGTAACCTCCCCCATTCATCAAGGACCCCCTCCCAAAGAAACCAACCCACTTCCTCGGAACCAGAAACATCCGAGGTGATGCCTTGCATTCAGCCGAGATTTGCTGATTTTAAAATTACTTGTACTGCTTGTGGCAAGCTTATCTCCTATGGGGAACAAAGTGTTAAGCTCATCGTCCTTGCAGGTGATAATCACAAGTGCCCCAAAAAGAAGTAATTTTTGGGGTTTTTTATGTTTTTGCTCCAGTTGAGCCAGTTTCAATTCCCTTTTTTTGTTTCTCCCCCTAAAAAAATACAAAAAAATATATAAAACTGTTTTGAAAAGCCAAAAAAAGTTCAAAAAGTTCAAAAAACACAAAAAAAATATAAAACAACAAAAAGAAGAAAAAAAAAAGTTCTTTTTAGAACTACCTCCAATTTCTAAATCAAAACTTCATTTTTTAAACACTCTGTCACCTTTTTTCATCATAGTGCGCTCCCAGGGCCGCTCCCCGGTGCGCGCACCGTGCGCTTCCCCCGCGCAAAACGAAAAAAAAAAAAATATTTTAAATGCCCCGCGGGGCCCTTTTATAGCCCCCACATCAAACCTAGGGGGTCAAAGGGGTCTATCCCTGACGCCTTATGGTCAGTTCCCACTTTGTTTTAGCCACCTCTTATGTCTCGATTTTACCGAGACACAAGATGGCGACCGCTCTGGACTGTTTCGAATGTTTTCAGACACCCGAGAGCCAATCAGCTTTCCATGCGCACCTCGCGTCACGCGCCCGGAGCGCTCCCTGGTGCGCGCACCGGTGCGCTGCTATAGATATATATATTTTTTTGAACCTAAATTACTCAAAATCCACTGGAGCACATATCTTGAGACATAGCAAAGGCACATCGGGCTACCAGTCCCTACAATTTTGCCAAGTTTGGTGTAAATCCATTCAGCCGTTCGGGCTAAAAGTGAAATCGACCGCCCTATGGAAATTAACATGGGGAAAACGCGTTTTGGGACCCCCCTTTTATCTCGGCCCCCGCTTATTGTATCCCCCCCAAACTTTCAGGGAAGGACCGGAGCTCGACGAGGCCATTTTCATGAAATTTTCAGGCAGATTCGTCAACCGGTGCAAAAGTTATTCCAAATAGAATTTTGAGATTTAACATTGAAAAAAATCCTAACTATAACTACCTACTGGCGACCACCAGTAGGTAATATATATATATATATATATATTACCTACTGGCGGTCGCCAGTAGGTAGTTATAGTTAGGATAATTTTCAATGTTAAATCTCAACATTCTATTTTGAATAACTTTGGCGCCGGTTGACGAATCTGCCTGAAATTTTCAGGAAAATGGTCTCATGGCGGTCCGGTCCTTCCCTGAAAGTTTGGGGGGGATTCGTCAAGCGGGGGCCGAGATAAAAGGGGGGTCCCAAAACGCGTTTTCCCCATGTTAATTTCCATAGGGCGGTCGATTTCACTTTTAGCCCGAACGGCTGAATGGATTTCCACCAAACTTGGCAAAATTGTAGGGACTGGTAGCCCGATGTGCCTTTGCTATGTCTCAAGATATGTGCTCCAGTGGATTTTGAGTAATTTAGGTTCAAAAAAATATATATATCTATAGCCGCGCTCCCGTGCGCGCACGGGAGTGCGCTCCAGGCGCGACACGCGACTTGCGCGCAGGAAGCTGATTGGATCTCAGTTGTCTGTAAACATTCTAAACAGTGCGGAGCGGCCGCCATCTTGTGTCTCGGTAAAATCGAGACACAAGGGGTTTGAAAAAAAAAGGGGCAAATGACCATAAGGGGGAAGAGTAGACCCCCTCTGACCCCCTAGGTTTGATGTAGGGACTAAAATAGGGTCCTGCAGGGCATTAAAATTTTTTTTTCGTTTTGCGCGGGGATATGCGCTCTCCCGTGCGCGCACGGGAGTGCGCTCCAGGCGCGACACGCGACTTGCGCGCAGGAAGCTGATTGGATCATAAGGGGGAAGAGTAGACCCCCTCTGACCCCCTAAATCCAGGACTATATTTATGAAGGCCTTGCGCTGTTAGTTTTGCGCTTCCTGTGCGTCAATTTTTGTGACGCATCAGCGGTGTAAAAAAATGCGCATTGTTATGCAATATTTAAAAAGTGACGCATCTATCTAGATGCGTCACTTTTTAAATATAGTGCAACGAGGTACATTTTATTACACTGCTGGTGTTATGCGTCACTTTTCTGTGCGCACTCCTTATGACGTTCCAGATGTGTCATATTTAATGTATGACGAATCATGTTGCAGATACAATATGGCGCAGAGTTTTAAAAAGTGACCCATGTACCTAGATGCGTCACTTTTTAAAAATAGCGTCAGGTATAATGTATGCAGAGGGGGTGTTCTCCCGTAAAAAGCTTTGTAATAGCGACGCAGTGAAATCTTTGAGATTTCACTGCGTCAGTTTTAGGATGCTGTTGCGTCAAAATCTTGTGCCTGCTTTACAGCAGGTGTTAGACTGAGGCAAGACCTTTCATATGCTGCTTTCCCCATTTGAAAGGACACATTACTGGAGTTGCGTCACTTTTGTGACGCACTCCAGCAATGCGTTACTTGGAATGTCATAAGGAGTGCGCACAGAAAAGTGACGCATTGCACCAGTAGTGTAAAAAAATGTGTTGCGTTGCGTTATATTTAAAAAGTGAGGTATCTAGGTAGATGGGTCACTTTTTAAAATCAAGCGCCACATTATATCTGCGTGAGGTATAATGCATGCAGAGGGGGTGTTCCCCCACAAAAAGCTTTGTAATAGCGACGCAGTGAAATGTTTGAGATTTCACTGCGTCACTTTTAGGATGCTGTTGCATCCTTTAAATATAGTGCAACGAGGCACATTTTATTACACTGCTGGTGTGATGCGTCACTTTTCTGTACACAGTCCTTATGACATTCCAGATGTGTCATATTTAATGTATGACGAATCATGTTGCAAGGAGTTACAGATACGTCAGTATTTCTGACATATGTGTAAACATAAAAGTGATGCGAGGCCGGCGCAAAATTTTGACGCAATAGCATCCTAAAAGTGACGCAGGGAAATCTCATAGATTTCAGTACGTTGTTATTACCAAGCTTTTTGCGAGGGATTGCCCCCTCTGCATACATTATACCTGATGCAGATACAATATGGCGCAGAGTTTTAAAAAGTGACCCATGTACCTAGATGCGTCACTTTTTAAAAAATAGTGTCAGGTATAATGCATGCAGAGGGGGTGTTCCTTGCAAAAAGCTTGGTAATAATGACGCAGTGCGTCACTTTTAGGATGCAGTTGCGCCAAAATCTTGCGCCTGCTTCACAGCAAACCTTTCACATGGTGCTTTTTCCATGTGAAAGGACACATTACTGGAGTTGCGTCACTTTTGTGACGCACTCCTGCAATGCGTTACTTTTGTGTTTAGAGATATGTCAGAAATACTGACATATCTGTAACTCCTTGCGAATTGATTAGTCATATATTAAATATGACATATGTGGAATGTCATAAGGAGTGCGTCCAGATAAGTGACGCATCGCTATTTTCACGTAGCGATGCGTCACTTTTCAGAAATGAGGCCTCCAGTTTATTCACTGTGTCATAAATTTCTTTTCTAACACTCACCTTCTTTCAGTCCTCCTACTTCACTTCCTTTCACCTCTCATACCTTTCTGTTCTTTCTTACTCATTCTCCTTTCAATTATCAATGCACTATATTTCACTTACTCTTCATTTTTTAAGATTATAGCTCTTTGATGAGAATTGGAGGTAGTTCTGAAAAGAACTTTTGGTTTTCTTCTTTTAACTGAAGAGGAACAAAAACAGGGAATAGAAACTGCTCAACAGGAGCAAAAAGAAAAGAAAAAAATTAGGGGTGGGAAGGGCAGTGATGGTTCTCTAATGCCCGAACCATGAGCAGGACACTTTGCTCCCCATAGGTGAGGAGTTGATTGCAGTATCTGCATCTGACGACCCCATGGTTGAATGCAGGTTGGATGTTTGCTACCTGCCCCTGAGATTGTTCTCTTCCAGAAGAAGTTGCTCCTCCTGTTGATGTAGAGGCCCCACCTCTGGGAACCTCCTGTGCCAGAGCCCTGACACTTTCTCGGGCAAAATTCTGGGGGTGCCTGGTCTCCACATGGCGAATCATGGTGAAGTTGCCAAAAGAGTATTTTTTTGGGGGGTTACCCCGTGACAGGACCTTTTTGCAGATCCTGCACTCTACTTTTGGTGCATTCACCTTCTTCTGGTCTGCTGGAAATTTAAAGAATTTCCAGATGAAATGTCCCTTCACCTTTGGGGTAGGTGGCTCTTCATCAATGAAGTCATCTTCACTGCTGGATGATCTGGCAGCCATGATGAATCCAGGAATATGGAGCAGCAAAAAAGGCAGGTCTTTCAGTCACAAAAGTGAAAGAAGAAGTGAAGGAAATGGGTGGGGATTTCATTCATTGTAAAAAAAACTGTTAGCAACCAATGAAAAGTGTTATTTTAGGGTCACATGACCTGACGCGCTTACGATGCGCGCTCGGGTGCACTTCCGGGTGCGTTTACGCAGCGCGATCGTAGGCGCTTCCGGGGCGCACACGTGGCGCGATCGTAGGCGCTTTTGCGTGCGTTTAGGCGCCGCGCACGTATGCGCTTCCGAGGGCACGTACGTTGCGCGCCGAAGTGACGTCATCAATCTTTAATAGAAATGCATAATCATTTTCCATATTAAAAAAAACAAATTTTATTTGTATGGTACGAAATGTTTTGCATTATTATTAACTTTTCATTCATATTTTTTTTTCACGAACGACAGTTGCGCTCTGGGTGCGCTTTCAGATGAGCTCTCGGAGAAGCTTACAGGAGAGCTTAGCTGAAAGCTTCCCGGAGCGCGCACCCAGAGCGCAAAAAAAAAAAATTATAAAAAAAATGAATACTTAAAAAAAACAGCAAATTGTAAAAAAAAAAAAGGTTAGAAACTCGATATACAAAGGAATTAGCATTTAAAAAACCTATGAAATACAATGAAAAAACCATAGGTTTCACACCAGTTATAGTTAGGAATTAGCATTTAAAAAACCTTTGAAATTCACTGAAAAAACCATAGGTTTCACACCAGTTATAGTTAGGAATTAGCATTTAAAAAACCTATTAAATTCACTGAAAAAACCATAGGTTTCACACCAGTTATAGTTAGCTGGAAATTTTACTGATATAAAACCATTGAAATTCCCACGTTATAGTTAGTCGGACTCACTATAACTTGCGCGTGCAATGCACTGCTGATGACGTCACATATTACATCACTCATGACATGGTCAGTGACATCACTCATGACATCACTGATGACACCATCCAGTGAATATGTGTCTTTCTGAAAAATAAATATTAGTGAGTTATGTTTAAATATTTAAATACATATATTAGTGTTTCACTTTGTGTATAAGTGGCTACATGTGTTGATAAGTAGCTACATGCGTATGTATATGGGTTATTTGATATTTTTATTAGTATTAGTATGAGTGTCTATATGGTTTGGTGGAGGTATTACTTAGCACATAGATGCATGAGTGACTGACTCTTTGTTTGTATGTGTTTTGAAGACAGCATATGTACAGGACTGTATGGGTGGATGAGTGTCTATATGTGTTTGTTAGTGAGTGAATGACTGTCTCACTAGTGTCTTTATCAGTAACTACATATGTTTTAATCTAGTATATATGAATATTGATGTATATAAGTGAGTATATGTGAGAGTAAGAGATTGTAAGATTTCCTGTTTAAATAAGTATGTGTTTCTATAAGTGATTGTTTAAGAGAATAAATATGTGTAATTTTCAATAGAAGTAAGGTGGAAGTGTGTGTATAACTCTATTTTCAAATAAATGGTTGTTCAATAGTTTATTTGCACGTGTGAATATGTGTGTGAGTAACTTTTGGATGAATGTCGGTGTGTAACAGAATGTATAGGTGTATCTCTTCATATGATGAGTGAGTATATGTATGAGTGACTATATAGAACTGTTGGTGAATGAGTGGATGAGTATATAGATAGTGGAAGTACAGAATTGCTTGTTGTAACTGATATAGGTATGTCCATTTTTTAAAAATTTCAGTTTCTATTTTTGAATATGTGTCTCAAGGGTTACTTTACACTGAGAGGAGGTCTGTCACTGTGTCACAAGGATGGTGTCATCAGTGATGTCATGAGTGATGTCACTGACCATGTCATGAGTGATGTAATATGTGACGTCATCAGCAGTGCATTGCACGCGCAAGTTATAGTGAGTCCGACTAACTATAACGTGGGAATTTCAATGGTTTTATATCAGTAAAATTTCCAGCTAACTATAACTGGTGTGAAACCTATGGTTTTTTCAGTGAATATATATATATATATATATATATATATATATATATATATATATATATATATATATATATATATATATATATATATATTACCTACTGGCGATAGCCAGTAGGTATATATAGTTAGGATTTTTTCTCTATGGAACTTTTGAAAATTCTATGCCTAATAACTTTGGCGTTTGTGGACGGAATTGGCTGAAATTTTCAGGAAAATGGCACATTTTGTTTCTGAGCAGCTCCTGGAAATTTGGGGGGGGTTCGTCAAGGGGGGGCTGAGAAAAAAGGGGGGTCCCAAAACACGTTTTTCCCATG
Organism: Lissotriton vulgaris; assembly: GCF_964263255.1. NCBI lineage: Eukaryota > Metazoa > Chordata > Amphibia > Caudata > Salamandridae > Lissotriton > Lissotriton vulgaris. Next base: position 21,170 of record NW_028249875.1, on the reverse strand, counting down.
TTAATTTCCATAGGGCGGTTGGCCTCACTTTTAGCCCGAACGGCTGAATGGATTTCCACGAAACTTGGCAAAATTGTAGGGACTGTTAGCCCGATGTGCCTTTGCTAGGTCTCAATATATGTGCTTCAGTGGATTTTGAGAAATTAACGTTTAAAACAAGATATATATCTGTAACAGCGCTCCGGGCAGCGCTCCGGTTCGCGAACTTTTCGCGTATCGGAACTTTGCGAAGCGAAGCTGATTGGCTCTCCGGTGTCTGTCAACATTCTAAACAGTCCGGAGCGGCCGCCATCTTGTCTCTCGGTAGGATCGAGAGACAAGAGGAGGCCAAAACAAAGGGGGAAATGAAGGAAAGGGGGCAAGGTAGACCCCTCCTGACCCCCTAGGATTGATGAGGGGGATATTATAGAGCCACGCCGGGCCCCAAAAAAAAAAAAAAAAAATTCCGATTTTTTTCGCCGTAGAGACGCGTCTTGGTTCGCGAACCGGGCAGCTAACCGGGCAGCTAACCAGGAAACTAACCGGCAGTGTAACCCAAAAAAAAAAAAAAAAAAAATTCCGATTTTTTGCGCCGTAGAGACGCGTCTTGGTACGCGAACCGTGCAGCTAACCGGGAAGCTAACCGGCAGTGTAACCCAAAAAAAAAAAAAAATTCCGATTTTTTCGCCGTAGAGACGCGTCTTGGTACGCGAACCGGGCAGCTAACCGGGCAGCTAACCGGGAAGCTAACCGGCAGTGTAACCCAAAAAAAAAAAATCCGATTTTTTCGCCGTAGAGACGCGTCTTGGTACGCGAACCGGGCAGCTAACCGGGCAGCTAACCGGGAAGCTAACCGGCAGTGTAACGGGAGTCTGAGGAGTAGCTGATTGGCTGTCAATATTGTAAACAGTCCAGAGCGGCCGCCATCTTGTCTCTCGGTAGGATCGAGAGACAAGAGGAGGCCAAAACAAAGTGGGAAATGAAGGAAAGAGGGCAAGGTAGACTCCTTCTGACCCCCTAGGATTGATGAGGGGGATATTATAAAGCCACGCGGGGCCAAAAAAAAAACAAAATAAAAAATCCGATTTTTTCGCCGTAGAGACGCGTCTTGGTACGCGAACTGGGCAGCTAACCGGGCAGCTAACCGGGAAGCTAACCGGCAGTGTAACGGGAGTCTGAGGAGAAGCTGATTGGCTGTTATCATTGTAAACAGTCTGGAGCGGCCGCCATCTTGTCTCTCTGTGGGATCGAGAGACAAGAGGTGGAAAAAAAAAAGGTGTAAATGAATGAAAGGGGTAAGGCAGACCCCTCCTGAACCCCTAGGATTGATGAGGGGGCTATTAAAGTTCCCTGGGGGGTGAAAAAAAAAATTGCGATTTTTCGCGGTAAAGGTGCTTCCTGGTACGTTAACCGGGCAGCTAACCGGCAGCGTAACGGGAGTCCGACATATTGTGTTTTTTGAACGTTTGTGATATGTGCACGTGTGGATTTTGTCTAATTAAGGTTAAAAATATATATATATATCTTTAAGCGTGTTCTGGCGCGCTTACGTTTTGGGTTTGGTTTGCGCTGCAGAGACGATACGTCACGGTTATGCGATGCATCATGAGGCGTCTCACGGGCTACGTGATACGTCACTTAATAAAGAATATATTTTACAGCTATAGATATTAGCTTTTAAAAAACCAATGAAATTCACAGAAAAAACCATAGGTTATAGACCATATATAGTTAGGAATTTGCATTTACAAAACCTTGAAAATTCACTGAAAAAACCATAGGTTATAGACCATATATAGTTAGGGATTAGCATTTAAAAAACCTTATTTTATTTGCACAAAACCATTGAAATTCCATATATAGTTAGTTGCACTAACTATATATCGCGGACCCGCAATCCACTGCTAATGATGTCACATATTACATCATTCATGACATGGTCAGTGACATCACTGATGACATCACTGATGACATCTCAAATGACATCACTGATGACATCACTGATGACAACACCCAGTGACTGTATGTTTCTGTAAAGTTAAAATATGTCTTACATATTGAAGAATGAGTGGATGTATAAGTGTCTGGATGAAGGATTTAGTAGGTGCATGACTGACTGTATGAGAGAATGATTAAATGTGTCTCACTGAGTGCATGGGTTAGTGATTAAAGTGTCTTAATTTGGCAATCATTATTTATGTTCTTCTGTAAACTGCTGCATGTTTAAATCAGTAGCTATATCAGTAACTATATGGGTTATTGAATGGTTGCCCAAGTATTTGTATGGGAGACTGAGTATGTGTGTGGGTGGCTGGGAGGTGTATAACTCTGTGCATAGATGTGTGAGCAGTTGATTCCCTAGGTGTATGGGTTCAAAAGTGCATGTAGAAACAGCTGTATGGACAGTTGACTGTGTGCATGAGTATATTGGTGAGTGAATGGATATCTCAGTTCTACATGTCAAAGTAAGTACATATGTAAAACACACTCCATGTGAGAGTTGACATATATAAATAACTGAACATAAGAGCCAGTGAATGTGAGAGTGGCTGTATGAATCATTGTGAACTTGTATCAAGGATTGTATAAGAGAGTAAATATGTGTTAGTATATGTTTGAATAAGTAAGGTGTGTATAACTGTATAGTTAAGGAAATGGAGATGTGATTGATTCTTTGCATGACTGACTAGGTGTGTGAGTAACTCCATGGATGTGTGACAGTCTGTGAATGCCTGTTTACACTGAGTGTATCTAAGGTTATATTAGAGTCTGAAGATGTATTATCACATAAATGATATCATCAGTGATGTAATCAGTAATGTCAAATGAGATGTCAGTGATGTCATCAGTGATGTCATTTGAGATGTCATCAGTGATGTCATCAGTGATGTCATTTGAGATGTCATCAGTGATGTCATCAGTGATGTCACTGACCATGTCATGAATGATGTAATATGTGACATCATTAGCAGTGGATTGCGGGTCCGCGATATATAGTTAGTGCAACTAACTATATATGGAATTTCAATGGTTTTGTTCAAATAAAATAAGGTTTTTTAAATGCTAATCCCTAACTATATATGGTCTATAACCTATGGTTTTTTCAGTGAATTTTCAAGGTTTTGTAAATGCAAATTCCTAACTATATATGGTCTATAACCTATGGTTTTTTCTGTGAATATATATATATATATATATATATTACCTACTGGCTATCGCCAGTAGGTATATATAGTTAGGATTAATTCCCTATGGGATTTCTGAAAATTCTATGTCTAATAACTTTGGCGTTTGTGGACGGAATTGGCAGAAATTGTCAGGAAAATGGCACATTTTGTTTTTGAGCAGCCCCTGGAAATTTGGTGGGGTTTCGTCAAGGGGGGGCTGAGAAAAAAGGGGGGTCCCAAAACGCGTTTTTTACATTGAGTTTTCCATAGGGCGGTTGGACTCACTTTTAGCTCGAACGGCTGAATGGATTTGCACGAAACTTGGCAAAATTGTAGGGACTGTTAGCCCGATGTGCCTTTGCTAGGTCTCAATATATGTGCTTCAGTGGATTTTGAGAAATTAACGTTTGAATCAAGATATATATCTGTAACAGCGCTCCGGGCAGCGATCCGGTCCGCTTACTTTTCGCGTTTCGGAACTTTGCGCGCAGAAAGCTGATTGGCTCTCCGGTGTCTGTCAACATTCTAAACAGTCCGGAGCGGCCGCCATCTTGTCTCTCGGTAGGATCGAGAGAGAAGAAGAGGTGAAAAACGAAAGGGGAATTTAATGAAAGGGGGCAAGGTAGACCCCTCTTGACCCCCTAGGAATGATGTTGGGGTTATTAAAGGGTCCCGTGGGGAAAATAAAAAAAAATTGATTTTTCACGGTAGAAGCGCTTCACGGGCCGCGAACTGGGCCGCAAACTGGTAGCGAAACGGGAATTCGCCATTTTGTGCTTCGTTAATTAAATTACTAGGTATAAGGGGGTGCGGGAGACGTATCCTAATCCCCTATGTTTCCTGAGGGTGGCTGAGGAGGCTGATATATGTTGATACATCTCTTCCAGCGGCTGTGCGTGAGCTTTTTTTTTTTTTGCTGCGTGACAGTCCGGAGCGGCCGCCATCTTGTCTCTCGGTAGGATCGAGAGAGAAGAAGAGGTGAAAAACTAAGGGGGAATTTAATGAAAGGGGGCAAGGTATCCCCCTCTTGACCCCCTAGGAATGTTGTTGGGGTTATTAAAGGGTCCCGTGGGGAAAAGAAAAAAAAAATGATTTTTCACGGTAGAAGCGCTTCACGGGCCGCGAACTGGGCCGCAAACTGGTAGCGAAACGGGAATTCGCCATTTTGTGCTTCGTTAATTAAATTACTAGGTATAAGGGGGTGCGGGAGACGTATCCTAATCCCCTATGTTTCCTGAGGGTGGCTGAGGAGGCTGATATATGTTGATACATCTCTTCCAGCGGCTGCGCCATCTTGCCTTTTTTCCAATGCCACAATTTTGTCGTGCACGGCAGCCATTTTAGATGCCAGGCTGGTCCCAGGCTATCACCTACCCCTGCGGATGTAGTTTATGGCCCCAGCTGTAGAGAATTCAGACATGCCAACCCTCCCGATTCAGGCGTGTGACTACTGATTTCAGTGCTAGTCTCCCGCCTCCCGATTTCTGCAAGCAAAAACCCGGGGGCATATTACGAACAACTAGCGATAATTTTTGTCTCTAACTTGTTTAGAGACAAAAATTATCGCCGCACATCGGCGATTTTTATCGCAGATAAACCTTGCTATTATCGCAGAAAAGTCAGCGATATTCATGTATTATCGAGCAAATGCTCTTAGCCATGTTATCCACCTCCCATTGGATAACATGGCTAAGAACTGCTCAGGGCAGGTGTTAGATTTTGGAGATATTCGCGCTTAGCGCGAATATCTCCAAAAGTTGGTAATAGAAGATAGCGATGTTAGGGACTGTTTCCAGTCGCTAACATCTTGGCACGCCACTTTGCATGTCATTAGTGATAAGTATCACTGACATGCAAAGCGGGGCCCAAGATGGTCGCTATCTCCTTTTAGCTGTCACTAACTGGTGTTAGCGACAGCTTGGTAATAGGGAGATAATTTTATCTCCGCTTTCATGGCTTTTAAAGCCAAAAAAGCGGAGATAAACCCCCTTGATAATATGCCCCACGATTCCTTGGGGGTTTCAGCTGACAGGGCTTGGTATTGTGTTACATGGTAATTTTTCCAGGAAACGTCAGAGGGTCGATGCAGGGGTTCTAGAAGAGGTGATAAACCATTTAAGCCTCATGAACAGGCGCATGGTCTTTTAAAGATTTGTGAAGTACTCGGGGCGGCGGTGTGTGTGTGCCCTCTTTCAGGAGCGGTCGGGGGGGCACTGCCAGCAACTTGCCAGGTCAGGTAGTGTTCAACACGTGCATCACCCTTTCTCTGCCTGCTATTGCGCTCCATGCTTCGGAAAGGTAAGAAAAAGAACGTGCATTTGAGTTTGAAATGTCCGATCCTGCAGCAGCACACTTCCAAAGCCCACACATGACAATAACCCGATTCAAGGCCCCATTCACCCGTTTTAAAAAAAATAGATAACACTCCAACAAAGTAAGATTATAAAACTTTATTAACTATTAACTATAACGAACGGAACAAAAACTAAAAACATTTAAACATTTTTCAACACAAAAAGCAACAATGGTTAGAAGCTGTCTTTTGTGCGAATAGTCCCAAGGCAGCACAACGTGCAGAGTTCTGGACGGCACCCAGGTGATGTCGCCTGGGTGCCGCACTGGTTTTGGGATCCTACAATGCAGCACAGAAAAACAGCGTGGGGCGTCCCGGGTGGTGCGGGGGGAGGCCTCGTCAGTAGCGGTCTGTTGTGCGAATAGTCCCAAGGCAGCAGAACGCGTTGAGATGTTGATGGGACTGTGTCCAGTGTCACATGGCTGACACAACATGTACGACAGGCACCCAGGTGATGTCCAGTAAACTGCCGCACTGGTTTTGGTATCCTACAATGCTGCTCCGAAAATTGGCGTGCGGCGGCCCGGGGGTGGGGGAGGCGGCGTGAACGGGCCTCCCCAGGTGGCGGCCATCTAGCTGAGTTGCGCCCGCTCTTGCGGCTACAGCGTCTCGCTCACCATGTTGTTGAGTTGCTTCCACTCTTGCAGTGCAGCGATAGGCGGCTGCCACATGGCTCTTAAAATGGCGGACGGCTCCTCGGTTTTGGGCCTGGTCCACTGAAATGGCCCTGGGACACCTTGGAACTCGGACGCTTGCCTGCTAGGGCTTGGGCTCCATTCTCGAAAAGCGTCCCCTCAGCCGTGAAGATTCTACAAAAGTCTTGGGGGCCCCCGACTCCCGCAGGCTTCCGGTGGGGAGCGGCTGCCATGATTGCTCGCGGAATGACCACGACGGAGCCACGAGATGGTGGTGCTCTCATGCTGACGCCAGCTTCAGTCTGAATGATCCAGAAACAAGGTGGGGCTTTCATCGTTTGGGAAAAAAAAATGTTCTAAACCAATGAAAAGTGTTATTTTTAGGTCATATGACCAAGCCTTCCATCTTTAGGAAACCAAAAGTAAAATGAACCAATGAAAAGTTTTATAAACAAGTCACATGACCTGTTATGCGGCATAGGGCTACAAAAAGCGTAGAAAATCCGTTGGCACGTGAGGCGGCGTCAGTAGCGGACCGATGTGCGAATAGGCCGAAGGCAGCACAACGGGCCGAGATCCGGATGGCACCGAGGTGGTGTCCAGCAAATTGCCGCACTGGTGTGGCCATCCTACAATGCTGCGCCGAAAGACGGCGTGTCCAGCTGAGTTGCGGTCACTGTTGCGGTACAGTGACTCAAACGCGCCGAGATCCGGATGGCACCGAGGTGGTGTCCAGCAAATTGCCGCACTGGTGTGGCCATCCTACAATGCTGCGCCGAAAGACGGCGTGTCCAGCTGAATTGCGGTCACTGTTGCGGTACAGTGACTCGAACGCGCCGAGATCCGGATGGCACCGAGGTGGTGTCCAGCAAATTGCCGCACTGGTGTGGCCATCCTACAATGCTGCGCCGAAAGACGGCGTGTCCAGCTGAGTTGCGGTCACTGTTGCGGTACAGTGAGTCGAACGCGCCGAGATCTGGATGGCCCCAATGTTGTGTCCAGCAAGTTGCCGCACTGGTGTGGCCATCCTACAATGCTGCGCCGAAAGTCGGCGTGGGGTGCCCCGTTGGCTTATGAGGTGATGTCAGTAGTGGACCGATGTGTGAATAGGTCAGAACCAGCACAAGGCGCCAAGATCCGAATGGCAAGTCCTGGATGTTGAGTGCCTCAGTTGAGAGTTCTGAGCAGTGCTTGTAAGACTATCTGAAGTTTATTATAAGAATCAGAGTAAGTTGAAGACTGTCTGAAGCTTATTTGCACCTTTTGCAGCTTCACTATTGCCCAAGGTGGTGTCCAGCGGAACTTTTTTCCTTTTCCTTTCTGCTTCTTTTCCTACAATCCGTTTCATCTGAAGACACGACCAGGTCCCTGAATGTGTGTAGGGGGACGCTATTGATTGAATGAAAATGGCGGCTTGACACAAAGCTGACTCAAGCGTTACTGTTGATGCTATACAGACAAAAATTGGTTTTCAGTTTGTACATTCTTCAGGTTTTTTTTTCCATCCAAGTCTGATTGAGAGTTTGTAGAAAAATGGCTTCAGATTTTCCACATACTACTCTTCAACATTCTTCCTAAATGTAACAATGTGAAACTCACTAGGAGAACGGCTGTTTCTGTTTCCTTTCAAAATGCTGCCAACAATATTTTCTGAATGGAAGACACCATCTTGTAGCATAAAGGGCCGAAAGGGGTTCTGGTCTGGCCGATGGTTGGTGGAGACATTTTGACTATATCTTGGACCTGCCCGGCCTCGCCCAAAATGGCGCCGGTATAAATGGGACTCGTAACTCCTTGCCCGCAAATGTATATCTAGAAAATGTTATTGTAAGTGGCCCTGTCCTATTTTAATTACAAAATGTATGTCCACCGATTCCGCAACTGTTAGACACCTTAGTTCTTGCAACCTAATGGCCCGCTCGTTACGTTCCTCTACAGTGTAAATGTCTCCTCATCATATACGATTTCAGTTTGCTCCGTGGCCGGCCCACGTGGTTATAGGCCCGTATTTGTATACTGACATTTTCACAATAAAGGTTTTTAAAACAAAACACAGTAGTAGTATTTACATTGGTAAAGTTTTTACTTTTAGTCACTGTTTTCGAATCAGTAAAAGGCAAGTGAAATAAAGCAGTCCAATTACATGACGGATAAAAGGTATAATATGTAGGAACGCAGTAAAGATAAATGGTCAAGGGCAGTTGTGTTTTTCATGTCTGCAACATAAAGTGATCGATAAGAATCTGATAATCAGGCGTATCGGCGACTAAGACAGCAGGCCGAATCTCTTTTACTCAACGGCTCCGTCATGGAAGGAAGAAACGCCCTTTTTCTCGAAAAAGGAATATATTTTACTTGCAAGACAGTTGTAAATTTTCCGGGAAAGTACATTAGCCTGGAATATTATAACATATGTTTGAAAAAAAAATATTGTTTGAAAACAATAAAAAGCGTAATTTTTAGGTCATATGACCAAGCTTTTCATCATTAAATTAACAAAAGTAAAATGGACCAATGAAAAGTTTTATTAACAAGTCACATGACCTGTTATGCTTACGTTACGCGCTGCGCGCCGCGCCTCGGATCACTTCCGGGTGCGCTAACGCGGCGTGTCATATAACGCATTACGCGACAACGTAGGTCAAGAATATAGTCAAAATGTCTCCACCAACCAGCGTTCCGAACACAACCCCTTTCAGCAGTCCAAAAAGTTCTGTTAAATGACAACAGAGGGGACAGGCAACAAGAACCATCAGTCAAAGAGGGGAGGGCAAGTTCTTCTCTTCCGGGTCATGTTGGGGCGCTACCGGAACTGATCGAATTGGTAGTCTACAGTGTTTCTGGATGTTTCAGACTAAAGCTGGCGTCAGCATGAGACCACTACCATCTCGTAGCTCCGTCGTGGCCATTCCACGAGCAATCATGGCAGCCGCTCCCCACCAGAAGCCTGCGGGAGTCGGAGGCCCCCAAGACTTTTGTAGAATCTTCACGGCTGAGGGGACGCTTTTCGAGAATGGGACCCAAGCCCTATCAGGGAAGCGTCCGAGTTCCAAGGTGTCCCAGGGCCATTTTAGTGGACCAGGCCCAAAACCGAAGAGCCGGCCGCCATTTTGAGAGTCCTGTGGCAGCCGCCTATCGCTGCACCGCAAGAGCGGGAGCAACTCAACTACATGATGAGCGAGACGCTGTAGTCGCAAGAGCGGGTGGTAAACAGCTGAATGGCGGAAGAGGCACAGTGTAGCAAAAGCGGGCGGAATGGCAACTAAAACGGTAAAGGGGCGCCCCACTACAGCTTGTCTTCAGGTCAAACGGATTGTGGGACAAGGTCCAGAATTGAAGAGTCATCAAAAGGCAAAAAGTTCCGCCGGACCCCGGGAGCCGGCCGCCTATGTCGGGGGCGATCTCAGGCTACACCAGTGCTATAAGACTTGGGGAGGGTGTCGGAGCCAAGCGCCTTCTCCGAGTCCATGGCCATCACACCGCCCCTCAGGGGCCTCCGTCAAGCTGTTTAGGAAGCTAACATATCACATTGTTTTCTAATGCAGTCAGGTCCACAAACGACACTCACTTACTTTGAGAATAGTGAAGCTGCAGTAGGTGGAAATAAGCTTCAGACAGTGTTACAAGCACTGCTCAGAACTCTTAACTATGGCACCCAACATCCAGAACTTATGCTATTTGAGAATGGCAGTGACATCGAAGCATCTCAGGGACCAAAACCATTAACGTACTTTCACGTATGAAAATCTTACTTGGGGAGGGGGCAGGAGCGAAGCGCCCCCTCCCAGTCTGCGCCACCACACCGTATGTTGAAAATTTGAAGCCATCGTTCTACAAAGTCAACCAAACTTGGATTGAAAAATCTAGAAAAATGTACAAACTGAAAACCAGTTTTGGTCTGCATAGCATCAGTAGCAACGCTTGAGTCAGCTTTGTGTCAAGCCGCCATTTTGATTCAACAAAGCACAGGCATTGAAAAAGGCTCAAATTCAGAACTCTAAACTATGGCACCCAACATCCAGGAGCTTGCCATCCGGATCTTGGAGCCTTGTGCTGCTTTTGATCTATTCACACATCGGTCCACTACTGACATCATCTTATAAACCAACGTTATGTAAATAGTTTTTTAATAAAATGTTTTACCCTGTTTCTTTGCTGGTGTGTTGTCTATATTTTTAATATTTGCATAGGGTTTGTCGTTATTTTGTGCGGGATGGGTGATGGAGCCGAGCTGTCTTGCAGCCCTCATGGTGTGGAGCTCAGTTCATCTCACTATTTTCGTATTTCTCATGAAGGGTTGTTCCTAATATTTCTATTTTAGCGAGGTCAAAAAGAGATCCAATTAGTGGCCTACTGATTTTGCTCGATTACTTTTATTTTTTTTACACGATTTTTCACTATCTGCAAAGACTAAACAGAGTATTGCGACTTTGTGCTTGTTTGTAAATAGAGAATGATCCAAAGAGAACCAATTCTAAAACAGTAAATGCTTGGACAACAATCAATCAAATGGAGAGACAAGCAGGCACGACGGATTACAACGGGGGCAAAGGCTTGCGTTAACTACCGTTCACTATCTGCAAAGAGAGAGTACTACTAAGACAAAAGAGGGGAGGGGGGGGTGCAGCGTTCAAAGCACATCAGCGTGCATAAATACGAAAATGTTTTTATCTATCACGTACTTGACATTTTAAAGCTTTTCATATTTGCTATTAAAAAACCAATGAAATTCACAGAAAAAACCATAGGTTATAGTGGATATATAGTTAGGAATTTGCATTTACAAAACCTTGAAAATTCAATGAAAAAACCATTGGTTTTAGGCCATATATAGTTAGGGATTTGCATTTACAAAACCTTATTTTACTCGCATAAAACCATTGAAATTCCATATATAGTTATAAGCGCTAACTATATATCGCGCACCCGCAATCCACTGCTGATGATGTCACATATTACATCATTCATGACATGGTTAGTGACATCACTGATGACATCACTGATGACATCTCAAATGACATCACTGATGACATCACTGAAAACATCTCATTTGACATGACTGATAACATCACTGATGATATCATTCATGTGATAATACGATGAACCTCTTCAGACTCTAATATAACCTTAGATACAATCAGTGTAAACAGACACTCACAGACTGTCACTCATCCATGGAGTTACTCACACACCTAGTCAGTCATGCAAAGAATCAATCACACCTCCATTTCCTCAACTATACAGTTATACAAAATTTACTTATTCAAACATATACTAACACATATTTACTCTATTATACAATCCCTGATACAAGTTCACAATGATCCATACAGCCACTCACACATTCACTGGCTCTTATGCACAGTTATTTATATATGTCAACTCTCACATGTACTGTGTTTTACATATGTACTTACTTTGACATGTAGCACTGAGATATCCATTCACTCACCAATGCACTCATGCACACAGTCAACCGCCCATACAGCTGTTTCCACATGCACTTTTGAAACCATACATCTAGTGAATCAACTGCTCACACATCTATGCACAGAGTCATACACCTCCCAGCCACCTACACACACACTCAGTATCCCATACAAATACTTGGGCAACCAATCAATAACCCATATAGTTACTCATATAGCTACTTATCATCACATGCAACAGTTTACAGAACAACAGACATAATGATGCACAAATTAAGACAGTTTAGTCACTAACCCATGCACTCAGTGAGACACATTTAATCACTCACTCATACAGTCAGTCATGCACCTACTAAATCCTTCATCCAGACACTTATATATCCACTCATTCTTCAATATGTAAGAGATATTTTAACTTTACAGAAACATACAGTCACTGCATGTTGTCATCAGTGATGTCATCAGTGATGTCATTTGAGATGTCATCAGTGATGTCATCAGTGATGTCACTAACCATGTCATGAATGATGTAATATGTGACATCATCAGCAGTGGATTGCGGGTGCGCGATATATAGTTAGCGCTTATAACTATATATGGAATTTCAATGGTTTTATGCGAGTAAAATAAGGTTTTGTAAATGCAAATCCCTAACTATATATGGCCTAAAACCAATGGTTTTTTCATTGAATTTTCAAGGTTTTGTAAATGCAAATTCCTAACTATATATCCACTATAACCTATGGTTTTTTCTGTGAATATAGATATATATATATCTTTGCCAAATTTGGTGTAATTCTGTTCAGCAGTTAGGGCTGCAGCCACGATTAACTATATAGATATATATTTATATATATATATATTCACTGAAAAAAAGATAGGTTTCAGGGGCGTTATAGTTAGTTGGACATTTCACTCATGCAAAACCATAGAAATTCCCTTGTTATGGTTAGTTGAGCTAACTATACCTCACCCCCCTCGCAATGCACTGCTGATGACGTCACACATTACAACATTGATGACATGGTCAGTGAAGACATCAATGATGACATCTCAAATGACATCACTGATGACATCACTGATGACATCATCCAGTGAATGTGTGTTTCTGTAAAGTTTAAATATGTTGTATATAAATGCCAAGGTGTATTGAAGAATAACTGGATGTATAAATGTCTGGATGAAGGATTTTGTAGGTGCGTGACTGACTGTATATGTGAGTGTTTAAATGTGTCTTACTGAATGCATGGGTTAGTGACTAAACTGTCTGAATGTCTGTATCACTATGTCTGTTTTTGTGCAAGCTGCTGCATGTGTTGGTCAGGAGCTACATGAGTGTCTATATGGGTTATTGATTGGTTGCCTGAGTATTTGTATGGAAGACTAAGTGTGTGTGTGGGTGGGTGGGCAGTGTGTGCATAGATATGTGAGTGGTTGATTCACTGGGTGTATGCGTTTTAAGAGTGCATGAGGAAACAGCTGTAGGAGCAGGTGAGTGTGTGTATGGATGTGTTGTTGAAAGGTTAGATGTCTCAGTGGTACATGCCCAAGTAACTACATATGTAAAAGGCAGTGTATGTGAGAGTTGGAGTATATAAATGACTATATGTGAGAGTTAATGATTGTGACAGTGGCTGTATGGATGAGTCTATACTTGTATTAGTGATTATATGAGAGATTAAGTATGCATTAGTATCTGTATGAATTGAATCTCTGTGTATGATCCAATATTTACTTTTGTACTTGTTACCACCACCAACCATTCCTGTAGCACTGGCTTACACTCACCCCACATGCACCCAGCACACACGTCACTGGACATGTGACCATGGTAATAAAAAGGAGTCAAGCGCACGTGCCCGTACTCAGTTCAACTATCTATCTGTGTCTGTGTGTTCATTATGTTTGGAAGATGCTGCCCATGGGCCCAACCAAATGACACTGTGCTGTAGACAGCGTATTCAACCATGTTACCTCTAGCAGTGGGGAAAACTTTGCGTATGTAACTTTGTCTCGCTCATTGTACAAGTACGTACGTAGAGACTGGATCATTAGAGTACTGCAAGGAGAGTGTATAGTCAATGTATAAGTGCGTGGGGATTGGCAGAGTTTTCTTTTTTTTGTTGCATATTTATATAGTGCAAACTCCACCCGAAGGAATTGGAGTGCTTTACATGAGCACCGTATTTACATTACACATTGAAGCACACAGAGAATACTTGATTTGTCTACAATTACAGGATGTGTCCGCAACCGCGAGGCTCGAACCCTGGCATCCACCACCAAGGTCGGCAGTCTAGCCGACGGACCACATAAGTACATATGTTGGCGCAACCTAACTCCGAACACTAGCTTCACTCTAATTGGCTGCCCTTCATGTCCCAAAAACTACAACCTGAACTTTCCATTGGCCTGTATTGCTACAGCTACAAGACTTGAGTGAATGTGCAATAAACATTCATATCCATAGAAATGAGTCATGTCCACCATCTTTCAACGGAGGAACTATAAATGAATGCAGGGTCACTGATTCCCCGTACCTTCCATGTTAGCCATGTTGTGAGACTTCACTCACAGAATGACACATTTGCGCTTTTGACCCAAGTGACTGCAGCACTACAACACAGACACCCACATCAGTTAATTCCTCATATACCTCACGACGGAGCAACGTCCATAGCTCTGCTGTCATTCTTCACAGTCTCATGCAGCCCTGGCAAACGCCTCACCAGCCCACTCCGCTTATGCTTACAAGAAAGGACAACAACAACACCACATGGCCAACGTTTTCATTATAGTGATCTGCTGGTCAGGTCTAGTTCTCAGCACGCCACTGCCACTCCCTCACGGCTGCTATATACCCAGACTACACCCATCCAGCACAGGCATCCCAGGACCCATGACCCTGCCAATAAAAAAAACCGGGCGTGCGTGCTCTACGCCATTTTAGAGTTGCTCGCAGAGGATGCACTGGGGCCGGCACAGGCACACAGCCACGAAACTATGAATTTTGGTCCACTGAGGTAAGGGCATTGTAAGGCCTCAGCGGGTGTGGAGCCTGCGGTGATGGCCCGTCCTGGTGCTCCGTACACCTCATCTATTTTGTGCCCTGCTCGACCGCAGTGTAAGCCTGAGTCAGGGGGGGCATACCACCACATGCGTGCCCTAACTAGTAACTGAGTTACTGACACCAAAAGCACTGAGCTGGTGAGCAACCTGCGATGATGATGATTGCATGAGTATGTCCTCTGCCATGGCCATATTAAGACTCAGCATTTGTGAGACTTCTGGCTTGCAGAGCGAGGCTGCATGATGTGAAGGGTGCCCAGTCCATGAAAAGGTGAGCAATGAGGCCTGGGTGTGCAGCGGCGGGCAGATACCTCTGGGCGGCGGGAGTTGATGGGGTGCAGCAGCTTGGATACAAAAACATGGCACAACGATTTAGGCGTACACAGTCGTATATACCCTGGCTTTACCCTGTCTTATTGCATTTTGAAAACAAAATTCCAATAGCAGGACAATTTTTAGAGTCGGTCAAATATCCGTTGCTCCCACATCTCTAACAAACTAGTTGACTATATATATTTTTAATACTTCGTACCCTTAAATTTTCCATCAAATTTTGATAACCTTTCCTTTCTCTCTTTTTTATAAGAAGGTAAGGTGTGTTATGAGCATCAAAGCATGCAGACACGAGAGTGACATTCCTCTCACAGCTTGTGGCTGCCTGGCATTGCTTTGGAGATGTTATGCTTTAAATGTGAGAAGGTTGGGACATAGAAGGTGACGGGGGTTCACTCATTCTTCCTTTATACTTGCTGCGAAAAAGACTTGTTCTGAGAATCAATCCACATCAAGAGATTTACCGTCTCTTCCTTTTCATTCCTGCATACTGGACTTTCCTACAATTACTAATTCTCTACTATCTTTCAGATGTGGACCTTGAGGGTGCACTATGTCCCAGCACGTGGTTGGAGACACACCAGTGACAGAAAGGTGAGCTGCGAAGATTTTCTGCAGTGTCACTCTCACTCATTCTCTCACTTACTCTTCCTCTATCCTTTGATAGAAGCATGACGCACAATCTTATCTTCCTTTTTATCTAACAGCCTGTGTTTCATGAATTGGCATCCCCCCCAACACCACCAGAGCCCAACGCTTGTTGAACCTGCGATGATGCTTGGCCATCCTCAACGCCTGAGAAGGTTGCTTTGGCACATGGAGGACCCTCAAACACACACGGCAGTGGGAGAAGGTGAGCAGAGAGGCTGCTTTACACAGCAGCGAGCAGTCACCTCTTTGCGCTAAGAGTGGATAGTGTGCAACAGCCAGGCTGCACAAGAGCAGGCAAACACCTAGGGTCAGTGGTAGTGAATGGGATGCAACAGTCTGGGTGCGCAGGAACGGGAAGTCACCTCTTGGCAGTAGGAGTGGATAGGGTACAGCACCCTGAGCGCAAAAGAGCGCACAGTCACCTTTGTGCAGTGGGAGTGGATGGGGTGCAGCAGCCTGGGTGCGCAGACGCGAAACAGTTGCATGTACTCTGCAATTACTAATTCTATACTATCTTTCAGATGACTAAACTTGAGGGTACACTATGACTCGGCACCTGGTTGGACACACACCATTGGCATAAAGGTGACCTGCGAAGATTTTTTCCAGCGTCAACACTCACTTTCCATCTCATCCTTTCTCTCTCTCACACTTTCTCTCTCTTTCTGGGGCGTATTATCAAGCTCCTTATCGCCGCCTTATCGGAACTTTTCTGCTGATAATGCAGCGATATGAGCATTGCTCTATCATCAAGGCAGCGTTAAGGTAAAAGCCACGTTAATTGCCTTAGCGCTGCCTTGGTACTAGGGCCCCTTTCACGATAAACCTATCCTGAAAGGGGCGTGCAGTGGGTGTTGCAGTCGGCGTACACTGCAAAACCCATTCACTTTGATGCTGCCACCTATTATCAAGCTTGGCGATAACAGGTGGTAGCGCCAAACTGAAAACCAGAAAAATCCTGGTCTTAAAGTGGTGAAACGAGGAGAAATGATTCATTTCTCTTCGTTCTTGCTTTTTCCATGTGTGCTGCTTTATGCAGGACACATGGAAAAAGCAAAATCCCAAGGTGTCTTTATGTACAGGAAAATGCCCCTTCCTATGCATAAACAAACCTCTTTTTAAAAATGGCAATTTTTAACTTACATAATTTCGAAAAGATTTGTCAAACAACGCCAAAGTTGTAGGAAAATACAGGCCTCCAGGAGGATGGCCGCAAAACCCTTCCAACATGAGTGAAGCTCCAGGGTTGCACGGACCCCAGCAAGCCGCCACCACCCCTGCGAGCCCCCAATAATATTTTTTAAGAAATGCCCCCAGAACCTAGCCAACTAAAGGGCCTCTTTAAATTGAAACACACGACCGTAGCATGAATTCCGTCAATTTTTTTTAAAATAGTTTTTTGGGCCCTGGTGTCCTTCTAGGACCACCTGAGCAGGCCTAGGGGGTCAGCGGGCCCCCTTCCCTTGTTTTATACCTTTGTTTCTCCGTTTTTGGGTGACTCGCTTCTACTGAGCCACAAAATGGCTGCCAACACTTCCTAGTTTCGACTACTAGCATCCAATCACAGTGAAGCTCGCGCACTGGACTTATGCTCAACCCAGATATCAAAACTTATATTTTTCTAATTTCTCAGCAACCACTGAACCGATTTAGACCATTTAAAAAAAAGAAGGTCGCTTGCTGATCCAAACACTACCTTTCTGCTAAATTTGGGGGAATTCCGTTCAGTAATTTCGGCTGTAGCCTTGCACAAACTTTCCTGTGGGAAATAGCTTTTTTGACTGTTATTTTTATAATTTCTCAAAAACTACTGAACAGATTCACACCATTTAAAAAGAAGGTCGCTTTCTGAACCAATCTCTACCTTTTTTTGCCAAATTTGGTGTACTTCCGTTCAGCAGTTTGGGCTGTAGTTTGTCGCAAAATTTGCTACGGAAATTAACGTGGAGAAAACAAGTTTTGGGACCCCTCCTTTTTCTCAGCCCCCGCTTAACAAATTACACCCAAACTTTTAAGATAGGAGCTGACCTGGATAGACTTTATTTTTGGAGAATTTCAGGAAGATTTCAGGAAGATTCCAAAAGTATTAGCAAATCAAAAAATGCTTACCCTATGAAAACTAGGTTCTAACTATATATATGTTTATATTTCCCTGTAAGATACTTACATTTTTATCCTAAAGCATATAAATATAAAACAAAAAATATATATATATATTGCAAACTCGCTCAAAATTGGAGCGCACTCCCACAAACTCCTGGACGCCGCTGCAGCAAGGAACACGAGGCCCAAAGTTCAGGTGAGTAGATTCTTTAATCGGCACCTTCGTCAAATATAACGTTTCGGCCTCCGAAAGGCCTTGGTCACATGACACACAGAGATCGCGATCAAAATTTAAAGTGCTAGTGCTGTAAATCCACAACATGTCATTGGACACCACTTAGTCTCCAAGAATGATATCGAAGACAGACTAAAAACACATTGTAAATCACAGGATAATCCCATAAGAATATCATTGATTTGCCAAAGTGACTTGTGCATTATCATTAGGAATCATACATGTTTCATATCTGTAAATAATTTTAAAATACAGTAAACTGTTTCTTGGAATAGCAGAATACATTTAACTGGATAATCCAAATTTGCAAAAAACCAAGAACAGAAAAAGATAATGTGATGATGCACTTGCTATGATTATTTTCACATGAATCAATCAACAAATGAATTGCTGAATAAATACAATAAAGCCAGTGAAAAATGAATCAACTGTTCCAAAATAAAGGAACAAACATATCCAAAAAGTCACATACGCATTGTCCAATTAATTGTTTGAAAATTTAAATACCAAAACAGTGAATGTGTGAACACATATATCAAAAAATATATATATGTGTGTTAAAAAAAATTTCAATCCTATTTCATAGGCTGGTCCCAACCTATAAATAGATGCTATTTATTGGCTTTCCTTCCCGAACCAATTGCTTGCATAGGTCAACTGGGATCTCCAGTGCTATCCAAAAGCGTTAATGTGCTACAAGTACATTAGATCTATAAAGGAGAAAATATCGTAACCAAAATCAGGCACATTGAGATGTTTACAGACATGGAGTATTGCGTCAAACACCACTGGTTCTGTATGTCATAAGATTTTAAAGACACGTGTACAGATCTTCAATAAAATTTAATCCCCAAGGGGATTTACTGTTCAGCTCAATGATGTATTTGTCTCTAACGCTCTGAGGATGCCCTCTCTGTCTCCACCTCTTCTCAGATGACCCACTGCATCAATTGCAAAGTACCTAAGGAGTGCACTGTTGTTGTTGTGACACTTCTTAAACTGCCTAGCAACTGGGTACGTGGCATCGTTCTTATTAATAGCTCTGATGTGCTGGAGCACCCTCTTGTGGACCTGCAGTTTGGTGCTCCCAACATAACGCAGGCCACACGGGCACTCCAGCACATATACCACGTACTCACTTTTGCAGGTTAGCTGCTTCAAGATTTTACGGGGCGTGTCTGAGAACGGAATGGTATATTCAGTTTTTCTCACACCATGCAAACAAGCTTTGCAGCTGGAGCATTTTCTGAAACCCTTACTGCCTGTCAGACAATTATTCGGCAAAATCACCTCAGGGCTAGATTTTACTAGTGCGTCCTGTAAAGAATGTGCCTTACTGTAAGTGATTGCAGGTTTCCTGGGCATGTGTTCCCCAATCACTGGATCGAAACTTACAAGATCCCAGTGTTTGTTGACTATTTTTCTTAAGGCCCCATGCTGCCTGTTGTAGGCCCAAATTAGTCTGATGGGTTGTTTGTTGATATCATTAGTGGTTTTTAAGGTTTTCTTGTGAATAAGGGCAGTGTCTCTAGACATAGTATTTGCTTTGGTTATAGCAGCATTAATAATGCTATCACTGTATCCCCTGGCCAGGAACCTTTGCTTGCTAGCCTCTTGAACCAGTTTGCATTGATTTTCTGTGCTGCATACCCACCTGATTCTGAGCATTTCCCCATAGGGGATGCTCCTTATCAGGTGGGGAGGATGGTGCCTCTTAGCATGCAGGACAGTGTTGCCTGCAGTAGGTTTCCTGTACATAGTTGTTTCCAACTGGCCATCATTCACTTCGATTTTGACATCCAGAAAGTGGGCTTTACTGTGACTGACTTCTGAGGTAAATGCCAGATTGTAATTATTACAATTTAGTTTCTCGATGAACTGGATAGCTTCCGTCTCTGTTCCCTGCCAAATTAGAAAAACATCATCGATGTATCTATACCATCGTATGATGTTCTTCATACAGACCTCATGGTGTTCGCCAAAGAGGACCTGTCTCTCCCAGTAGCCCATGTGCAGACAGGCATAACTGGGAGAAAAACAGGCCCCCATGGCGACACCCCTCACCTGTTGGTAATGTTGTTTGTGGAACATAAAATAATTGTTATGAAGACAGAAACTAATCATAGAAATAAGCATTTTGTTATGTTCTAACAGTTCCATCGGTCTTTGCCCCAGATAGAATTGTACCGCCCGTATCCCATCCACATGAACTATGCTGGTATATAGTGATGTAACATCTAATGTTACCAGCAAATATTTAGAACTCCATTCCACCTCTTTGATCTTTCTTAAGAAGTCACTCGAGTCCTGAATGCAGGATGGAAGTCCACAGACGTATTCCTGAATGAAGGAGTCTACGTAGATTGTAGTCTTTTCTAACAATCCCCCACAAGCTGATATAATGGGTCTACCTGGAGGCTTGATAGCGTCTTTGTGGACTTTAGGGATGAGATAAAGGACTGAGGAGACAGGGTGGTCGTTTTTCAAGAATTTTAATTCATCCATGCTGATAAGACCTGATGATCGCCAGCCCATCAGCATGGAATAAAACTCTAATTGAGCTTTCCTGACCACTCCCACGTCACAGTGTTTGTAGCAATTGTCATCATTTAATTGCCGGAGTGCTTCCTCCAGATATAAACTCCTTGGCTACAACACAACATTCCCGCCCTTGTCTGATTGGCGGACAATCATGTTGCCATCTTTCTGGATTTTCCTCACGAGGTCAGAGTACACTTGGTTCTGCCTGTTTTTGTACTTATTGGTTTGGAGTGTTTTGACATATAGATCTTTAATCTCCTTGATAGTAGCCACGTGAAAAATGTCGATATTGTCAAAAGTCATAAGAGGTGTGAAAGTTGATCGTGGTTTGAATTTGGATTGGCAATTCAAGTTGGTAACGGGAACGTCTTGTGTGCTTTGTGAAATTGATTGTTGCAATCTCAGTACCTCCAAATCTTGTAAAAGAGGTGCATCATTAACTGATAATCCCATTCCAACTGTAGTACTAGCTTGTCTCTCATGCCCTTTGCGTGATTTGCTGCTAGAAAAATGTTTCCTTAATTTCAATTTGCGTGTAAATTTAAACAGGTCTATACGCGCCCTGGCATAGTTGAAATCACTTGGTGGGTAAAAAAATGAAGGCCCATCGGCAAGATGCGCAAATCAGAATCTGATAGTTTTGTAGGGGTAAGATTAATTACTGAGAGACTATAT